>NC_142929.1:103302450-103317450 GCF_046866305.1 Octopus bimaculoides
ATGACGTCGACTATGTCAGTCATATGTTTTTTTTTGTTTTTTTTTTTGGTGGGTGCAGTTCAACACTGAGATCGATTGAATTGACTTACGTCCTCCCATGAAATATCTGGCCTTGTGCTAAATTTTAAAGCAATATATACACTATATACATATATACATAGGCGCAAGCGTGACTGTGTAGTCAGAAGCTTCCTCCCCATCCACGTGTTTCTGGGTTCAGTCCCTCTGCATGACACATTGGGCATTCGCCGTGATAGATCGCTAGCCACTAAACCTCTTTCTATTTTCTCTCCCTGTCTATTTCTGTGTTCCTTTCTGTCGAGGTTCTTTCCTCCTCAATTTTCTAGAGAGGCCACAAGCCAACAGGTTTGGGATTTGATGATATGCTGTAAAGCTAAGCGATTTATGTACGTGAAACCCAGGTTAATCCCATAAACCGGCCTTATCTAACTTTATATATATATCTATGTGTGTGTGTATGTGTGTGTGTGTGTGTGTGTGTGTGTGTGTGTGTGTGTGTGTGTGTGTTTATATGTCATTCATAATGTATGTAAAGCGTAAAGCGTCACTAGTTTCCATTTTCTGTTTCAGAGAAACTTCATTTAAGAAACCCAAATGTTTGCTCATAATAACTTCAGCTGATAGTCCGATACTGGTGTTCTGTTTCATTTGGCCACCTGTTATGAACATCTCCGGATATTCTAGGCTAAGCTGAAGTTTTTGTCCCCATCTAGAAACCAGCAAAGAGATATTCACTGATTTAGGCGACAGCTGACATGCCTCAGATCCTGTTATATGTGTGTGCCTCTTCGCACAAACAGACTTTAGATACGGTGACACACAGAGAGTGAGAAGGAGAGAGGAATGTTTGTGTGTGTTTGTGTGTGCGTGTGTGTGTGTGCGTGTATGCGTGCGTGCTTTCGTTTGTGTATTCATTATACAATTTTTTTCTGTTAATTGGAAAGAGAAAACAAAACCTACGACTTATTGTTAGGTGTCCCAAAAGAAGAATATATTTTCATAAACTTGAGAATTAATCTCAATTAATTTACTTCGTGGAAAATATACCTGTCTCTCCATGTGTATATATACGTATGAATATAAATATGTATGTGTATATGCATGCATGCATTCATGCATGTATGTATCATATATGTATGTGCGCATTTAAGCATGCAGATGCGTTTATGTGTGTATGTTTGTATATAAGTGTATGTATGTATATACGCATGTGTGTATGTATGTAAGTATATTTGTATGTATGCATGTATTGCACTGAAAGTGAGAATCTCAGAAAAAAAACTAAGACGGTTGTTCAGCTGTAAGGAATATTCATGAAGGTTCGACTTAGACTTAGAAGTTGTGTGGGAATTTATTTCGTGTGAATTAACCTCGTCTGTTCTGAAGTTTGCCTCACCCTGTCATAAGACCACGTGGTAAAGCTTTCTTTTTATTATCAAAGAAAACGTTCATGCGTCTTCTGAAGTCTATATACATTAACCACTAAGCTACAGCAGGCTGACTCTTCTGCTGCTGTGAAATTAATTGTGTTTGAAACCCTATAATAGCCATGTGGCGTTGTATTTCTCTTGCACCCAAAATATATCTCATACGCAGACATCTACTTGAATTGCTAATCTTACACTCCCTGAAGTGATTTTAGATTGATTTTAGATTATGAATCAATTCTTTAGCACACAATACTAAAGCAGATTAACTACAACTATTTCTGATGTCATCTGTTTCTGTCAATCTACTTTCAATAGCAAATTTTCTATAATTGTTTTACTTTTACGCCTCATGTTATTCTCAATACAAATGTTTTAATTAAACATGTAAATAAAATAGAAAATAATTTTTTTGAATCCAAATATAAACATGATTTAACAAATTTATTCCAAATAAAGCTCAACCACTGCAACTACGAATATCAATTCATGTCCCTGAAAGCGTTTAAACAGATTTTATCATTTGAAATAAAACAATGTAAAAGAGTATTTTGTAAGGAAAAATGGAAAGAAAGAAATATAATCAAATACTTGTGAAATACGTTTGAAATACTCTATATACTTTTTTGATGTTTTAAGCAATACAATTTAACAAGTGATACCCACAGCTCGGCAGTGTAAATCGCATCCTCTGTTAATAATATCCAGAAACATTTTGGACCCATGCTACGACGTTTGAATGACTCTTACAGATGTTACTAAATATTTACAAAAGAAAAAGAGAACATGAGTTACAAGTATTTCGCAGTAGGTGGTTCTTCAGCCAACATCTAACAATGTCAAGAAACAATTAAGATATATTCTTTTGGTTGCACATCCTTGAAAGTGTTCCAGGGAAAAAAATATCTACTTAAAATAATATTTGATTATGTGTTGTGCTTCTTGGCAAGTTACTTAACTTATATTTCTTAAAACTTGCGCCCAATTAAATAATCTTTATAGTAAGTAACTAAACAAAACTTAGTAACAGCGTTTAATATATAAAGAAGTTAAGATGCAGGGACTACGATAAAGCTGAACACTATTGTGGACGTTATTGAATGTGTGTAGAAATCCCTGTGCTTTTATGTTCTCTTGCCATTGTAATGTTCTATTATTGAATTGTACGTGAATTATGATATTTTTTATTAAGTAACCACCCAGTCAGACATCAATCGTAAGTGAAGACCTGTAAAGCATCTCAAGTATACGATGCTTCACACGGTTCAGAAATTAAACTTATTACCTGGTGAGCATGCGGCAAAAAAGTTAAGCTCTAATACTCTACGTGTTTTCACGTGAATTATCTTTTGTTACATGTAAAATTCCTGTGATTCTTGGTCTTCCAATATTATTCCGTTCACATAAATTGCGGCGAGCTGGTTGAATCTTTAGCACGCCATGCAAAGACGCTTAGCGACATTCCATCCGTATTTACGTTCTGAGTTCAAATTCCGCCAAAAGTCGACTTTGACTTTCAACCCATCTGGTTCGATCAAATAAGTACCAGTTGGGCGCTGGGGTTGATGTAATCGACTCCCCACCACCAGCACCACAAAAAAAAACTACAGGCATGTTGCGAAAATTTGAAATTAATATTATTCCGTTCACATCCAGGATACATTACAAGAATTGAACTAATGTTTTATTGCCCGCAGAGGAACGCAAGATTAAGTTTGTATCAACGTGAACTGAACTCAGTAGGTAAAGCTATATAATATATACTGCAAGGCATTTTCTCCGATGCTCTAAGGATTCCGCTAATCCTATATATTTACTGTATACATATTTTAGCGCGTTATTGCAGTAATAGCCATTTTGTGTAATTACAAACTACTAAGTTGTTATCGTAGTATCGTAAATTGTTATATGTTTTATGTTAATTCTTTGAATTTGTTCTTATTCTGCTAATGTACTTGCGATTTGAATGAAGACAGAAAATGTTTTTATGTTACTTAAATGAATTGAAAATAATAAAATAAGATCTAGGAAAACAAGACATTTCTAAATTTGATGTTTACATATTCTAATAGACATTGAATTGGACAACTTGGTAAAAAAATATGTCGCTGCAATAGCACACAAATACTCAATTAAACCAATTGTAGATAAATGATCACGTAATAATGCTCAGTTTCGTATGTACTATTTGTTTAACGTTGTTTGCCAGCATTATTCTTGTTCATGCCCCATACCGTGATTATTGCAATTTTAGGATCCTAGTTCTTTGATAGTTTCTCCACATTAGGAGGATAAGCAAATATAATTTGACTTAGCGACCACTCATCAGCAAGAGAGGATATCATTAGTATCTGCATATTCTGCATTTGATGGTAACATTGTTATGAAATTGCTGTTTTATGCATCTCATCTTTTGGTGTATCTGTGGGCGTACTGTGTTTGTGATTAAGAATAGACTATACACACCTGAAAATAAATCGTTACAGCTTTTACTCAAGTATGATTGACCACACTCTGGCTACATACTCTCTGTAAAATATTATTGGTGATGATATGTCTTCACCGACAATTTTTTCTTTTTTATATACTTTGAAATTTGGTTTTGATGTTGGCTTGGATATATCTTTGTCTCTGCTCATATTCTCATTTCCTCCTTCTTAAATCTTTTCCTTCAGTGTGAGTAGTTCGTTGTTTCTTTATATAAAGACAATACATGTTTTCTTCTTTCATGATCTTTTTGTGTACGACTTCTGATTCTGGTGTTGAAATGACAGAGTATGACACATCTCTCAGACTGCATAGCTGTTCAGAATGCTTTTAATTGAAGGGACTAATTTAATGGCTCAAAAATGTCAGGTGATGATTTTTGAGTGATGCCTTAATCTGTTGCACAAAAGAAGACACAGTCCATCCGGCATGTTTCCATAGATTTTCGCCCACCAAATTTCAGTCACGAGGGCTGAGTAGAATCGAACCTCTGATAGATGTAGTAGATGCTGCGCTGCAGGATCGAACATAGAACCTTGTTAATTTCATTTGACTAGTCACAAGACTGAATTAGTTGGGGGTGGTATATAGTCGACTAAATCATCGCTGTCTGTTATTGCTGTTCTGTGCGCCACATGGAGAGAAAAAGCTTAACAAGCTCGATAATATTTAGAAAAAGAAACAAATGGTGTAAAGCATTTATCATAAAGATCTGTTCTTCGTCTTTAGTTGGAAAATAATATTAACCTCATGACAATGAATCTAACTAAAATAACATAATTTTCCCTTTCAGATACGGAATTTACAAAGTACACGATCTCGTACTAAATAGAAAAGAAAGGAAGAAGATATACAATATGCAACATTTATATCGTATATCTTAAGTTCAGTTTCTGATATTATATCTTCTTGTGTGAAACATATTTTGAAATATCGAAAAACAAGAGAAAGTCTATCAGCGTATTACCACCTACCGCTTAGATAAATATGATTGATTTGCAGTATATATATATATATGTGTGTGCGTGTGTGTGTGTGTGTGTGTGTGTGTGTGTGCGTGCGTGTGTGTGTGTGTGTGTGTTTGTATGCAATGTATGTATTTGTGTATACGTGTATATATATATATATATATATATATGTATATATACACACACATATACACACACATACAAATATACATTCATAAATATATGAACATACGCATGTATACACACTCACACACACACATATACACTCACACAAATACATTCCCTGCATACCATCTTATCAATTTACCTTAGAACAGAGATTTTATCGTTTTTTTTCTACTTTTCTATATCTCTTCTCTTCGCTTTCTGTGTTTGATTTCTTTTTACTGCTTATTCCATTAATTTATAGCTTGTCCAGGATTTTTGCTTTCTTCAATTCATGAACTAACAATAACAAAATCTGTAGCAACGATGGTGAATTAATCTACTTAAAGACATTTGTCCTTCAATGAGATACACTTGACGGTTCTTATTTCTCTCTGTCTAAACATCGAATATGTCTGCTCGATAAATTATTCACGTTTATCTCAAACTACTGAAATTTTGCTTCTTATCTTCTTAGTCTTATTTATTTATCATTTGGCTGAGTGGTTTTCTGATAGATTTTTCGGCCTGAAACGGAATAAACTTATCAGAGTTTAACAGCTCCACGCATTCGGTTGTTTTTACAGTCATGTTGTCTTGAATGAAGCGAGTGATCAAACACGCAAATTAAAATTTTAAAGTTCTCTAACACCTATCCAAATACGAACAAACGGGAATAGCAATTCGAATTGATAATTTTTCATTTTAACGCATGTCAAACTGCAATGGCTAAAGACAATTTTTATTTTTTAGTAACTGACGTAGACAAATCTACATCTGGACGCGGGAATAAGTCTTATTGTCGTTATTTGGATTCAGATTATCTTTGAATGAATAAATCCAAGATTGATGATATTTCAACAGGAGTCATGTTGTTTACTTCCAGACCCTTTCAAAGCTGGAAGGCTACGATTTGAGAGATTTTGTTGCTAATTCTAGCAACTCTTGTAATTACATAAAGGTCATGTTCATTACGAAGCGTTTGATCTTACTTGCTGAAAATTGCTTTCTTTCCATATGAAATAATATTCTTCCATTTAGATATACAAGTTATATTAAAAGACGCTTAACCACCCCACTAGACAGTCCAAATATTGGTACAGTTATAAGATTCCATGTTAATTTTGCTAAGTATTCATGACATGTAAGCCCCTCAGTTATCATTCTGATAAAATAGGTCTGATATATATTCGCAAAAGCAACTGCTTACACATCCTAAGAAATGCCAGCAGAGTAAGAGAAAAAGTCAGAGTGAAACAAGTTTGCAATTGAAATCCATATCACAGTTTTAAGAATAAAAAAGTACGTCACATTACGAAAGTCGCTAATGTGTTTTTCAAAGTCGTAACAAACACTGTTACGATTTGGAGACGTTTGCATGACAATCCCCATTGAAAAGTAAATATCCAGCGAGATGAGTCCACCATGCGATTTCTATTCCTATTGAGAGCAAATTCACTTCACCTCTTATTGCAATGCCTTCTGAAAAGACGGGAATATCACAACTCTTAATTTCTTTGTACACGAACACATGAAACAAAGCGAATTTATTAAAATATGAACTGATTGCAATTTAATATTAAAATTTCAACTAATGTTTATAAAGGCCAAAGTTGATATTTAGCACGTGAGGACATTCATCATATTGTGCAAACGAATATTTCGTAGCTACGTCAAAACACCATTGTGTAAGAGCTAACATTCATCCACCAAGAATAACATAAAGATACGTTGTTATAAAAGAATACATTAATCACAGTGGCCTTTATTTTGAAAGAGTTGACATTCATAAGTTGGAGATTTGATGAGTTGTCAGCCTCTGTTCGTTATAGTGTGTCGTCCTATATGCATGAGGCAGAGAATCCGCATTATTCCAGTTATCAATGATGAGAACAATAGAGAATGAATCTCCATTGAAATATAAAATGAAATAAAACTGATGACATCTAGTGGTTGGTAGTTCGGAGTAAGAATCTCTCTTGTGAAAGTGAATAATAATATACGAAGAAAGCAAAACATTAATTCAGCGAATCAATACTGTCTTTTAATTGGCATTTTAAGGTGAGTTTAAGAAGAAATGAGTTCAAGATAAACGTATATAGCAGAACGTGGATGCCCGGTGATTAGTGTAGTCCACAATCAGTTGAAAGTGGCCGGTTCGTATTCTGTGCGTGAAAATATGTTGTCAGTAACCATTATGCCTAATCTTCAAATGAGCTAAATGTAAGTAGGTACACCATTGTACGAACAAGTTGCTGTCTAGAGCCGCAGTAGCACTGTTAAGTGGAAAAGTTCTGCTGTAGCAAATCTATTCCATTCAACAAATTGTTTGGCAGTGGCAACTTAAAATACCCCCTGCAAAAACTGTTTCATTTGATTAACGGCATGACAACTGAACGTAATAAACGAAGCGATATGGATCACGTGATATTAGCTTCTAGCTTGAGATATACCTTAAATAAAATGTATATGACTTGCAAATTAGTGTTATTTAGTTAACACATAATATAACTCTTAATATACGATGCATGATGTGAAATATTTATTAACTTGTGATTCAATCTCGTCATGTTATTCTCAGAAAATCTGACATCTCTGACAGGTAGATAAACTGGTAGATTATATGTCCCGTCAAGAAACGCAGGGAAACACTAACAGCAGATTTGAAAGGTTTTTGGTATATTCTATACATTTACTTCTACACTAAATTGGCGCGCGCACACACACAGACACACACACAAACACACGCACACACACATACATACAACCATACATACATACATACATACATACATACATACATACATACATGCATAAATATACATCTTGGCGATGACTTCAATACGATAATATCTAAATGTCGGGTCCCTTCGCCCACGCCACGTGCATGCACACTGCTGACTGATGTGAGCGATCAGCGATTGGCAGATTCGCACACAGTTACCGCAGGGAAATATCTTATACAGCACTTCCGTCAGGCTCTCTTCTCTTCCTGGGTGGTCCACTGGTGGAGTTCAATGTTACAAACTTTCAGTGTCTTCTTTTAACATGACTTAGTACCGCTTCTTGAGTGCACCGCCGTTTCGACTACCAGAAGACTATTCTCCGTAGAGTACGATCTTTAGCAGGTGATGATCCGCCATTTTTGAGATAGATCCCACCCAGTGCAGCTGTGTTTTCATAGCAATGACCTCTATACTGGTGTTCTTGGCTTCCTCGAGCACCCCTGTGTTGGTGACGTTGTCACTCCAGTAGATATTTAAGACGATGCCCAGGTAGCGTTGGTGGAACCTCTCCAGAAGACGGGTGTGACAGCGAACAATACTCATGACTCAGAGATGTATAAGAAGGTAGTAAAAATGCGGCCCTGTAAACGCTGAGCTTTGTCTGTTTTGACGTTGTGCTTTCTCCACATTCTCTCCTTAAGTCTCCCAAAGGCACTGCTGCCTTTGACCAGCCTCTTATCTAATTCCTCGTCGATTCTGGTATCAGTGGGGATGGCACTTCCAAAGAGGCAGAACGGCTGCACAGCATACAGGTTAGCTTGCTTGAAAGAAATATTTGGTGAATGGTATACATCCAGGTGAGCAGGTTGATGGAGAATTTCAGTCTTCTACAAACTGACTTCTTGGTCAAAGAGGTTAGAAGCATTTGCAAAGCATCAAGTAAGGTGCTGCATACCTCTTTCGGTGAGTGCAACAAGTATGACATCGTCAGGAAACAAGAGCTCCTGATTGCTGATGATGCCGTAGAGTTGTGTACACTGACAGAGCCGTGCATACATGCATACATACATGCATACACATATACATACATATATACATACATATATGCATACATACATGCATACATACATACATACATACATACATACATAATGAAATTAAAGCATATAGTATATTAAAAGAATGTAGTTTCCAAAACCCAAATAGCTATGAAACATCACAATTCATTGCACGCCTTCGTTTCCCTTACTCGAGGGAATAGGTAACTGATTTGAGGAAAAGAATGATAAGAACAGACCGTTGACTTTTCAGTGATCTCTTATGACAGTAACAACTTTTAGAGGTGGTGTCATTCATTATGATAATCCTAATTACAAGATAGAATTTACTTCAAATAAATTATTTTGCTGTAATCATTTATCCTAACTCAGACTTGCTCGAGTAGACTTATATTATAAAATATTCCCTGTCTATTTTTGTTTTTACAAGCGTTGTTTATCTAAACTTACTGTACGATGGTATATTTAAAATTATTTTGATACAGTGTATCTGAAATTGATTCCTTTTAAAAAGATGACAGAGCCTGATGTGAGAAAAACTTGGAAGCAATTTTTAGCAAGCCCAGTGACCGCATAGAGGCTTTTAAGTTGGCTGGGACATAATTTGAAATTGTATCCTTTTATAAAGACGAAGGTATTGATCCAGTCAAGTCGAAAGAATTATTTTCCTAACATGAACATTTATAGAAATGCAAACGCCAACGTTATATGGAGAGATGTTGACTGTACAATTCGGCTACTTAGTCTGCAGCATTCACTAAGGTTTTATATCTTTCAACATTAACATACCATCTACTCCCCGACTCTTCATCGTATCAAAATAATGTTAAACATTTATATTCAATTCTGCCTCAAACTAAATATCCCATCGACCTTTATGAAATAGATATAAATATCCCACAATGGCAGGTAAATTTATTTCTGTTTTTCAACATTTGGTCCCAGAATATTATTGTCGTTTTATTTTATCGTCATTCTGCGGATATGAAAAAGTTTAGAATCTTGGAGAAATTGAATCCAGGAAATTTAAACAATGAGTCACTGATCGATTATCTAGAGTAGCTGAATATTCCAGCATTGCAGAATGGCCTAATGTAACGCTGAGTCTTTTATGAATTTCCTGATAGTTTTCATCATTCATTATTTATTATGAATTATCATTAATCTAATTATATACAGTCACGTAAATGAAAGTAGTTACCTTTAGTTATAGTGTCTGGTTAGTGAGTTCAGCTTTTCAATTCATTTTCTTGCTCAATATTCAAATCCTTTTACTTGCTTACTGCACAGTAAATGGAATAGCGCATTCAAGCCGTCACAGGCAGGAGAAAGATGAATGTTAGTTTATACTAAATAGCACTGAACCATGTCGTAAAAAAGAGAGAAGCTATCGCATGTGTCGGTGGGTGCGGATTTCCCACTGATAAAATCGACAAGTTCGCTACTGTATAAAAGTATATGATTAACTCCAGCATTATTGATGTAACTACAACCATTCATTGCATTGATAAATGACGTCTAGTTGTGCAGTCATAAAAGTCTATGTGTACAGCAATAAAATTTGATTTATGAGCTGCTTTCCATAATGTGCCTTCCATAGAATAGATACCGAAAGAAGTATTGCATTTATATTGAGCACTCTAAAAAGTAAACAGTGAAATGTTATTCTCTAAACAATAGCTAAACCACTGAGATAGCGGTCTCATATATGCATACATACAATGCATATATTTCTTTCGGAAGTATAATCTATGTAATCCAGTGAGAGTACGTGCATTTTTATCTATAACATTAAAACAAAATGAAACAATACATTAATGAAAATTTATCACTGAAAATTTACTTAATCCATTTAAATAACAGCCTGTATGCAATTTCGCTTTACGTGTTGAATGATTAAGCATTTCCGTAAAATTCATTCCAACCAAATGGATTTTTTTACCTTTTAAGAGATATAAGCAAAAAAAAAAAAAAACGGCGAGTCATTTACCGTAACGCATAGGTTTCAAATCATTTGCAGTTGTTATTCTGTAAAATTTAAATTCATTAATACATATAATCAGTTTCCAATCAGGTAGAACCAATACAAAAAGAATCAAATGTCGTCTAAAATTTTAGTGAAGCCTCGATATATGAAAATATATATTTTCGAATGGTATACCGTTAAGTCATATTTTATTTTTCAACGAACGATCCTAGTCTTATTTCGTCCCGCTTCTGAAAGTCTAAAATGCCTGTTAATGAATTTGAGTGTGAAATATATATTTAAGTCTAGTGAAATAGTGTTTTTAAGGAGACGAGAGGAGGACACTCTCAGAAAGTAGATCAGATTAGTAGGAATATAGCGAAAGAGAAAAAATCTTTAAGGCCAATATTTTATAACTGTTGTATAATCCCCGATTGAGGAAACAGATAATGGTTTTTCAAAGCAAAACCTCATACATAGGAGCGATCGTAAAAGAGTCAGGGAGAAGATTTTTCGTGAGTAGGGAATCTCACAATTCGAATGTTTGCCCTTCTTCGGACTGGAAGCGAATATATAAATTCTATGGTGTCACGTATCTAATTTAGGTCGTACAGAAATGTCAAAAGCTGGTGAAAAAAACATCACTTTAGAGTTTAAGAACGATCAAGGGATGTAATTGCAATAAGCTCAGTTAATTGAAATTTCTTTGCAATATAGACTACTGAAATTGGTATAGTTATAATATTTCAAAGCAACTACTAAGAGAAAGATACATTATTCGGTCCTATTAGATCTCTTCCCCGAAACACATTCTATTCATTTGCAGAGATTAGAATGATCAGTTAAATTTGAATTCGCTTGAAAGCTGAGCTCCTGCTAATGAATATCAGCAATACTGATAAAGGAAAATATTTCTGAGATGCTTTCTGCACACCAAATACTAATATAGCTAAGTCTCACATAGGTAATATGACGGACTGAAAATCATTGATCTTATGCTATTTTCCGAGGACTCAATTCAAGTTCACCTTCTATTGGATATGTAAGACTTCACTGAAATAGACTTTACCGAATAGACATGAAGGGAGAAGCAATGCTTTTAACACTTCATTCTGTCAGAACACCTCAACTACAGATAATAAGACGGGTAGTACACACACATAAGCACATACACACACGCGCACACACGCACACACACACACACACACACACGCACACACACACATGCAAGCGTATTCATAAGCACACACACGCACAGAGAGAGAGGGAGAGAGAACTAGCGGGGAATGTATATGTTGCTTTTCTTACTTAAATATATATGCATATAAATACAAATATATTAACATTCATTCATACATACACACAGAGACATATATACATATATATACACCTATGTACGGACACACACATGTATATATATATGTACACATATATACATATATATATATTTACATACACATATAGGCGCAGGAGTGGCTGTGTGGTAAGTAGCTTGCTTACCAACCACATTATTCCGGGTTTAGTCCCACTGCGTGGTACCTTGGGCAAGTGTCTTCTATTATAGCGTCGGGCCGACCAAAGCCTTGTGAGTGGATTTGGTAGACGGAAACTGAAAGAAGCCAGTCATATATATATATATATATATATATATATATATATATATATATATATGTATGTGTGTTTGTGTGTCTGTGTTTGTCTCACCCCCAACATCACTTGACAACCGATTCCGGTGTGTTTACGTCCCTGTAACTAAGCGGTTCAGCAAAATAGACCGATAGAATAAGTACTAGGCTTACAAAGAATAAGTCCCGGGGTCGATTTCCTCGACTAAATGCGCTGTTCCAGCATGGCCGCATGCAAATATATATATTTGCTCTGTCTTTTACTCTCTCTTTTACTTGTCTCAGTCATATATAACATATATATGTTATATATATATATATATATATATATATATATATATATATATATATATATATATATATATATATATATATATATATATATATATATATATATATATATATATACTGGGTGGGTGGAAAGTAACATTAGATATCGCTCATAATATTTTTAGTATCCCTGAAGACAAGACGATAACATATTTTAGACAGACAACACTAATGGGAATTTCTTATTTTCCAGTTGCCCGGTCGCTTGTCTGTTCAGGAACGAGCTAAGGTAGCAGCACGCTATGAAGTGTAGAATTCCATTGTTTTGGTTCAGAGATGGTGTTGTGCATGGAAAGGTAATCTTGCAGCACTACGTCCGGAGACAATAAACAGTTGTCGTGCAAAGCTGATGACCTCGGGCTTTCTGAACGATGCAGCAAGAAGTGGCCATCCAACCACATCCCATTCAGTGGAGAACGTGACAACAGTACAGGAAATGTTTAATCGCAGCCTGCAAAAATCAACACGTCAAGCAACTCGTGGAAGTGGACTAACAAGGCACACAACACGTACGGTTTTGCATAAAAAACTGAATTTTCGTCCCATTACGTTCATGAGCTAAAACCTGAAAACTGTGACCGCTGAAGTCCAGACGTCCAGCTCTCCATGTGATTTTTACCTGTGGAGTTACAGAGTAGAGGGACTGTACAAGACAAAACGTCGCACACTGGAGGACTTGGTGACACGGATTCAGGAAGTTCTCAATATCCCAGACGACGTCCTTTAGAAGGTTGTTCATTCCGTCTTTGGTTGTTTCAGGAAACTGGTTGGCGCCACCGATGCTTACACTGAAACATGAAGATTTATTTTCCTTTTCCCATGTAATAAAGAACATGTATCATTTGTTTCAATGAATTTATAAAAGGAATATAGATTTTATTACCAATTTTTAATGCCTACTTACTCTTCACCCACCATGCATGTATATATATATATATATATATATATATATATATATATATATATATGTATATATATATATATATATATATATATATATATATATATATATATATATAGATATATATATATATATATCTGTTTATATGTATATGTACGTGGTCTGATCAAAAAGTATCCAGATTGATGGCATAATAACGAAGCGAAAGGACACAGATTGAAGCCGCTTGGCACAGATTGACCTTCATGCGCATTAAGTTTTAATGTTCTAGCTAACTTCCGGTCTTTACAGCAGTGCTTGGAAGGGAGGTGTGTAGTGTGTGATCATACCCTTGACCATGACAGAAAGTAGAACAGAAATTCTGAATAAATTTTGCCAAAAGCTAGGTTATACCTGCTCAGAGGCCTACGCAAAGTTTATAAAACGTTTTCATCGTTCTCGACACAATCAAAGAAATCTTGCGCAACTTGAAAACTCGAGTGTCTTTTCGGTCAGCTGTAAGCTGTTTTGGCACAAACTTGGCAGACACGTGTCTCATACCCAAATCTTCAACAATAATGGACTGAACAGAACTGTAACTAATCTCAACATCTTCTGATTACTCATAGATGGTGATTCGATGATTTCTCCCCGCAGCTGCACGCGCATCTGTTTTTCTCAATTTTGCTAGTTGCGTGTCTCCAAGAACGTTCGTCAATATCGACATTTTTCGACTACCTTGGAAACATCTCAACCACTCGTACACTTGTGTGCGGCTCATACACTCCTCTGCATACACATTCTGCAACCTTGTGCAGGCCTCTGAGCAGATATAGTAATGACAACTTTCTCTGTCAAGATCAATAGCACGATCACACGCTACACACCTTCCTTCCAAGCACTGCTGTAAATAGCGGAAGTGAGCCAGAACGTTAAAACACATGCACAGCGGAATTCAAGGTCAATCTGTGTCGAGCAGCTTTACTCTGCGTGCGTGCGTGCGTGCGTGTGTATGTGTGTGTTCATGTACGTTCATGTACGGATGTATATATATATATATATATATATATATATATATATATATACATGTGTGTGTGTGTGTGTGTGTGTGTGTGTGTGTGTGTGTGTGTGTGTGTGTGTGTGTGTGTGTGTGTGTGTGTGTGCGTGTATACTAAATCTCTGTTTTTATGTTCAGCTATAATAAAAACACTTTTACATTAATCTGATGGGTTCCTCTATACTTTTGTGGAGTACAAATGAATTATTCTTAAACAAGAATATTATTGAAGATGACTTCAAAGTTTGGCCAGTTCGATGATGACTTAACTGGACGCAACTTCCAAGTCACTGTCAATAATATTCTTGTTT
>NC_142929.1:103322450-103334950 GCF_046866305.1 Octopus bimaculoides
TCCTTCAGTTCGTGTGGTAGCCACCTGTCCAGCTTCTTTCCTTGCCGATTTGTTTCAGATGGTCCAGTACAGCTGGAATTGAAACACCAAACCTTTCCGGGTAGTTTGAGATGTATCCACTTCCACTACAGTTTCTAGACCACGGGGCCGATTTTCAAGAGGAAAGTCACCTGACCAGAACTTCTCAAACCATCGAAGTTCTGTGCGCTCATTCACCATTGCCACATCATCATCAAACACCTCATTGATGTTTCGAGCTGTCTGGGATGCATTGGTTCCACGACGGAACTCATCTTCATAAACAACACGAATTTTTCATTTATCCATGTCTTCACAAAAATTGATTTACAAGAGAGAATTCAAAATATAAGCAGACACCAGGAATTGCATTTCGAAAAGTGATGATGTAACTCTTCAATGTTGTAAAACAAAGAATTGTCAGGATAAAACATTAGAGCTAACGACTGTCAAACTTGGTGCAGAAGAAAATCGGACATTTCATTCTTAATGACCTGATATATTGTGGTTTATCAGTATCATTTTCTTCAGTTCTTTAGTGGAAATTTTTTCACCAGAAATAGCAACAATAGAGTAAAAAGCTGCTATTTTATTCGACAATGACTATCTAGACAATATATTTTTCGTAACTACTGGTTGACGTTTAAAACACAGCTGTTCAAACATCAAGTCCATGGATCTTTTTTAAAACGGGGGCCACAGTATTTTCTTAACGAAACACTTTGAAACTTGGAACACTGGTAGAATGTGTCATATAAAACATCTTTTTCTCTTAGTCTTCTTAAAAAAAAAGAAATCCCTAAGTTATTCCATGTTAAAGTTGTCGTATTTCTGTAATTTCAACCAATCACTGACGTCCATTCAGCCGATATACATTAAGTGCCGACTACATAAACAAACGATTCTGAAACAATCCTATCGGTGATAAAATTATTATTTCCTTGTCAAAAAATGGCTGAAGCATATTGGCAGTAGCTAATAAACCTTTCTATTATAGGCTAACCCTAACCCTAACCCTAACCGTAGGGTTAGGGTTAGGGTTAGGGTAAAACAGCAAATTTAAAAAGAAAAAAGCAAATAAAACGAAGAAGAAAAAAAGAAAATGAAAAAAGCAAATTTAAAATGAAAAAAAGCAAATTTAACGAAGGAAAACGAACATTTGCCTTTCTGCAAATGTCAGAAGTTATGGAGATTAAATACGCTTTACACCGCTTAATCAGCCGAAGGAGTGAATGTAAACAACTGAATACTTGTCAGTGATTGGTTGAAATTATCGAAATAAGACAATCTTTTACATGAAATAAATTCGAATACAAACATATTTTTCTGTTCTATAACACGAAGTTTGAAAGTCTTTCGGTACCAAAAACACTACGTAAATCATTAATGAAAACTGTGGCCCCCGTTTTAAAATAGATCCAAGTCCATGATTAACATCTATTTTCCTATACGGCATGTGGTTTGTTATATCATACTAAAGCATATTCTTATTTAAATGTTCAAAGTATTTCGTGCTAGTTACTGTCCAGAAACTAGGTGGTTATGTATCGCATAAATTTAAATGTCAATACAAACTAAATAACATGAAATATACCGCAAAATTTGAGAAAATATCAATGATATAAATGTGTAAGTTTAAACTGCTGATATTTTTAACGTTGTATAAATAAATTTCAAGTATTATTAGTCGCATTCATATTTATATTTATTAGTTCTCTATCTCGCATTCACACACTTTAATATTTTGCAATCTTACGTCATCCAAAGCCTATATGCTGACTCATTTTTCACAAACCGAAACCTCCATATTTATGCAAAGTATCTTTAGCTTCTCTTACTTCAGAATATTCGTTGTAACTTCAGAAATTACAGGCAACGATGACTAATGACAAATGAATTCCCACCAATATCGAACTTGCATTACAAACTCAGTATTCTGTGAGCTTATAACCTACTCTACAGTAAATACAAGCTTTCCAGATTATTTCAGGCAACTTCATTTTATAAAAGAAATGTATGGGGTTGATACAAATAAAAATTATTTAATTCGTCTAGTTACTAAAGCAGAAGAAAATTTCTGCTTGACCTTGTGCAACTTCTTTGCTTGATTTGCGGCCGAAGTCCAGACACCACCAGCTGAGCGACGTCAACTCGATCATAACAAATAATTCAAACTTGATTTTGCGTTGGATTTATAGCACGTGATAGTTTACTAATGTATCCAGCACGGCTTTATATTATCTTTATTCAAAACTTCATTACATCTATGCAATAGCCTTTAGGGGATATTTTGAAGATGATATTTTCTGCTTATGATTTTATAGATAGCTGCAAGATGCTACTGAGGAGTAAATTTCCTGTTGTATCTTTGCTGGGTGTTTTTTTTATTGCTGTTGTTGTTTTTTGTTTGTTTGTTTTACTCTAGATAGCCTGGATAAGAGTCTCTTTAAATTACTGTTTTCTTACCAGAGCTGGTCAAAACACAACGTGACTAGAACAAAAACACTTTCATGGAGAGCAATATAAGAAATAACGGTTCAGTGATGCTAACATTTGTCACTCATAGAAATGCACACATACGTACAGACATACATGCATGCATACAAATATGTGCGTGTATGGATATATACATATATAAACACACACACACACACATACTTACATATATGCAAACACACACACACACAACAGACACATATATGTGTGTGCGCGTGTGAGAGTGTGTGTGTGTATGTTTTCATGTATGTATACATATATACATATCGGCCTTTTGGGTAAGATCAAAGTGTACTATATATATATATATATATATATATATATATATATATATATATATATATATATATATATATATATATATATATATATATATCGCCAAAGAGAACTTACCGATCCTTGCACAAAGTAAGGAATTGAGAAATATCATTACAGATCAAAATATGACTCTCAGTCAGAGACAACCTAAAAACTTGAAAAAGCTATTATCAAAGGCAAGGCTTGACCTCAGCAACAAAAATCAAGCATTCACTGTATCCAAATGCAATGATAGCCGATGCGGTACATGCTGATCAATTCATACCGGCCCATATATGAACACAAAAACAGGGAAAATATTCACCAATGCGAACATGAACTGCAAAAGTAGAAATCTAATCTACTGCATCAAATGCCCTAATTGTGAAGAACTGTATGTTGGCCAGACAGGTAATGCACTATCGGAACGCTCACGGGTGCATCGACAACAGATTAAACACCCAGAAGTCCGCCAAATACCACTGAGTAACCATCTGGCAACATGTGGTCTTCAAACTTTTATTATATTTCCATTCCATAAACTTTACAACCGGAATGAAATTGAGAGAAAATGCAAAGAAAAGGACTTTATTAAGACATTCAAATCTACTCTTAACAATGATTAAATTTATCCTACTTGGGGTTTTAAAATCTTATCCCTATAAATAAAACACAAAAAATCTCTCAAATGTCATCATTTCTAAAAATAGCCAAACACCTACTGGGGTTCAAAAATCTTATCCCTATAACCAAAACACAAAAAATCTATCAAATGTCATCATTTCTAAAAATAAACTTGGCATCAACTCTAAAAATAGCCAAACACATATTGCTGCTGTCCAAAGGAATAGGTATAAAAGACAGAAAACCAGCCATGATGAAATACCACAAGGTATAGAAAATACGTATTCGCCTTTATATATTTATATATTTAATCCTTTATATTGAACACTCAATATTTCATATATTCAATAAGACATATTCCATATATTCAATAAGACATTCAATATTTCATTTCAATGTACCATCCATATTTTTTTATATTATATCCCACATAAATTTTGCAAGAATATAAATAAAAAACATAAAAAACACACAGAGCTGGAACTCTTTTAAATAAAATAATATATATATATACATACATGTATATATATACACACATATACACACACACACACACACACACACACACACACACACATATATATATATATATATATATATATATATATATATATATATATATATATATATATATATATATATATATATATATATACATATATGCAGTGCCATCGGCGAGTGTTGAAAAGTGAGTGGCTAGAAGTTGACACCATTGTTTTCCACGTAAATGCCTCCACGTTTTCGACCATGAGGAAAAACAGATTGACAGAAGTACATGTAAACAGGTAAGCAGAGATAGATAGATAGATAGATAGATTGATAGATAATCTGAAGATTAAAAATTCACACAAGATTCGAACACTGTGCCATATGTCACTTAAACCGTTCAGGTTTACTGCGCATTAACACGTTGCAACATAATTATTTCCCTTCAGCCGGGCCGACTTTGTTGAAAATGGTCACATAACAAATTGAATAAAGTCACATCATAATCTTCATGCATCTTCTGGATAAATTCAAGAAAAAGCAGATAAGGCCCACATTATTTAGATATAATAAACAACAATTACCTGCAAGACTGGGTTAGAGCGACAGAAAAATTATAAAGACTTATTTTATAGGAGAGCTGGTGGTTTAATTTAGACCTGTCCTATACCAATACTATTCAATTATATCTGTCTTTCTAAATTTCGATATAAATCCTCCATTCCTTACATTTTTTACTTTTATACGCATTTCTGGCAGCTTTGCTTGTTTAATAGTGAGTTGCATGGTTACCGTCGGCTTACCAAAATCGCTTTTAATTTCAGTATGGAATGAAATGTGTAACTGACGATGCTGAGAAATTTGTTTTATTGTATATTGTCCAACTTTTGTCATCTGTACTAGCCGCTTAAATGCTTGAAGCTTACTAACTTCCTACACTTGGATCCCTAGATCATGCTTACCATTATATATGTATATTCATATATCTATCTATCTATAATTATATATATATATATATATATATATATATATATATATATATATATATATATATATACATATATATTTATATATATAATGTTGACCAGTAAAGTGGACATTTAATGATGTGCTAGAAATAGACCACATGTTGTGTCTACTAAGACCTAGTAGTTCTCAAAAGAAATTCAGCGCAATACCAAACCGTAAGCGAGCAAGACATGTGCTAGCTTCCTGATAATAAATCGATATTAATTAATATCTGATTTTTACCCTATGTTTTAATTTAATTATATATATATATATATATATATATATATATATATATATATGCGCGCGCGCGTGTGTGTGTGTTTACTGTTCCGTTGCTGGAAGGATCAAGAAAAATGTATTCCAAAGAACTACTATAATTCTCATGGGCTGATAGTATATTAGTCGAGCGAGTATTATAGCATGCTGTTTACTATTCTGCAATCTTTCAGGTGTAAAATAAAACATGGCTGCACTTTGAGAAAAAGTGAAGAACGAGATAGAATGAGAGAAAAAGCAAACGGAACAAAAGAGGGAAGGGACACAATAGTTGTGCCCATTAGATTCGTTGGAATAGAAAAAAATGACTAATGGGGTTAATTTGACAGAGAGCGGTTAAAGTTTGTGCGACTCTATACCTAAACCGGCGAGGGTGGTTTTTTTTTCCAGTTCAATTAAATACACTTGTCGATTACATAGCATTTAGTGAAAATATCGGATCTACAATTCAGTAGGTTGGTGGAGTTCTTACATTTAGATAGAATTTGAGTTCCGACGGTTGTACAAAGCCTGCACTCCTTTGATCTATTAACTTATAGCGTGGTTCGTAGGGCGATCCACACTGTAAGTTGAGGGGCGTGATATTTTGTGTCTTAAAGTCCCATATATGGCAGGCTAACTAAGCGATTTTTTAAAGTTTTTCTTTTTTGTCTACATTTGGGAAAGAAAACTGAAGTTTAGTATATCTTTCTTAAAAGTTACTTTCGTATATACCAATCTCCCTTTCTTCCTTTACTTGTTTCTTTTTTCATTTTGTCTATTTCTCTCTTTCTACCCTTTCTATCCAGTTATTCCTCACTTTTTCTCAGAGAGTAGCCATGTCTCATTTTGAGCCCGAGAGATTGCAAGAAAGTACTCGTCATGCTAGAGTTTGTTTGACAATTACACAATCGGAGTATGGAATTTATAGTAGCTGACAGTTAAATCATGTGTATGCGCGCACGCACGTGTGCGTGTATCTGTGTGTGTGCGTGCGCGCGCGTGTCTGTGCGTGTGCTAAAACATTTTAGCAGCTCAATAATTTGTATGCAACCAGTGTGTAATAGATAATTTACAGTGTCTAAATACAACCCTATTGACCCTAACGGTATTCCATGTATATATAACATAACCGAAATGACACTAATTTCATGCACTTCATATTCATTGCTAAATTTGCAGAAAGCCGTTAACACAGCTTCTTTTCAGATACAGTTAAATATTTTAAAATGTTCTAAAAAATTGTTACAAATGTATATAGACGCATTAACAAAAATGTCAAGTGACATAGAATTCATTTTGCTTAGTATAATATATTTGGTAGGATTATAATGACAGAACACAATTTTTGATTATTGAAAATACAGTAGTCATAATTAATGGAATCGAGTGTTTAAAATCTTCGAAATATATTTGCTTCCAAATGTTATCAAATGCTTATCAGACAATCAGGAATTTTACTGTTTCTCCATTGAATGACTAATCGTTTAGGGACTAAATCGAAATAATATATATCTGAAAAAGAGACATATATGAAGATTTATTTTTGTACTCGCCAATTTCATACTTCGCTACGTCTGAATACTTGATGCTTGCATATTTGTATACTTCATAAGGAACACTATTAATCGAAAAATACATGACGCATACGTGAAAATAAATATTTATGAAGTGTAAATTATTTATCGATGAAAAAGGAAGGAAAAAACATCATAAATGATACATTTTTAATCGATTATATTTTCAATGTATATAAGGTTAATAAATCATGATCGAATGTCTGAGAAATATGACTGAATCGATAAAAATGACAAAACGGAATTGGACGTCGAAATAAGCATGAAATAAAATCATTATTTCAATTTATTAGATATGGTGAGATATGACCTGCAATAAAAACCATTGCGTTGTGCCATCTGGAATTCTATGATTAAGCACCAACAAAAAATTGTGTCGATTGGCAGAGCTGTGTGAAATGAAATTATGGAATTAAGCGAACTCAAATTGATTGCAGTTTCGTTACTTTCGCGCGAATTCTACAGAAATGATAACAGCTATCTCTTTCAGAAGAGATACCCCATCGTTTTTTATTTATTATATTCTTGTTTCAATAGCATACCACTCGAATTCTACATTATTACTGTGCAATCTCATTAAGTGCGTGAGGGGACGAAAAGATTATTATCATTATTACAATTGTTGTTCTTTGAGATTATGATTATTATTACTACTACTACTACTACTATTGTCATTATTATTATTATAATTATTATTATTATTATTATTATTATTATTATTATTATTATTATCATTATTTCTATCTACTTGCAGTGCTAATAATTATTTCCCAGTGGTGTCGCTTCCTCTAAAACATATTTGTCACTCAGAAGCGAATCGACAAACATAATTGCTTTCTCAAGCATGATACCGGTCTAGGCTCCCTCAGAATTCAAAATGCATTGATCATTTCAAAAGATATCATCATGTGATTTGTAATTGTTATGGATTTTCTGAAACTTTGATTGGTTACATTCTGAAGAAGATTTTGATTTAGTAGTAAATTGTGTGGACATTGAATTAATAAAAGGAGCACAGCATATTCCCTGATGAAATCTGAAAGCATCTGCATTAGGTTGTTTATGGTCAACATATCAAACTAATGTGTCAAGGCAAATCTCGTGTAGTTAAATTTGACTAGATGTAGGAAAGATAAAATATATTTCTACGGAGAATATCTATAGGCACTGACGTATATCTTGCACGAACTTTTAAATACATATCTGGATATCGCCCTACGTTTATATGAATGAGAGGAAGCGTATATACATTAACACGAATAACTGTATTTACGGCTCCATACCACTTGCACTATTGACAATAGCAAAGTCTAACCTTACAAATCAACCAATATAAGCATATTTATACACACATCTCCATACATGCCTATATGAGGTATATTTGATGTATATGATGTGTATATTATGCGTATACAGAAGGGTCGACATACCACACAAAAGAGCGCATACACACAAAAAACACTTGCACACACACACACAACAGTTTGACACTCCACCGCCTCAAGTAACTTCACTCGTGTGTCCGATGACCTTGATTTAGAGAGTGTATAAAGCATAAGAATGCGGAAAATCGGAGTAGCAGCGATTCGGATCATCAACCTTATGCAATTAAAGATTACTTCTTTTATGAAGTACTTTTTTGTGTATTTATTTTTAAATGTGTATATATGTGTGTGTGCGTGCGTATGAGTTTGTGTGTAGTATTCAAAACAGTTTGATTTGAAATCCGTGTATATGTGTGTATATATATATATATATATATATATATATATATATATATATATATATATATATATATATATATATATATATATATATATATATATATATATATATATATATATATATATATATATATATATATATATATATATATATATATAATATGTATGTCCGAATTCGGTTATCCCACCAGCCTGAAGAGACAGGTTCCATTACGAGCTTGTGAAACTTGAAGTAGCACGGAATTCGAAAACTGTTTTGAATTCCAAATAAATGTACTAAGTATCCTTTCTTTCGCTTGTCCACTCACTCAGATATATATATACACACAAACACACATACATATACGTAGGTATACATACATTCATACATATATAAAGCTCAAAGTTCTTCATCTCCCTCGGGCACATTTTACAACTCAAAAACAGTAGAGACCAATAGGCAAGTCAGCACCAGTTAGGTATATACAAGAGTGAACAACAAACAACTGTCACCCAGCAGGTATCAGCAGGTAAAACATGTAAGATTTAAATTCCTCTGACCATGTCTAAAAAGTTCACAACACATGTGTCAAAATACAATTACAGCACCCAACAGGTATCAATCAGTAAAATCAGTTTCACGAAAACCACGTACAACACCTACTGCCCTCTCGTCAGTCGTTAGAAAAGTGATCTCACATGACTAAGAGTTATATCGACACTTATTTCTAGCAATGCTGGTGCTGACTAGCACCCCCAGTCACTTTAGTAACGAATATACGTATGCATTTTGGTTGTAAATTACGGATAACCAACTTAATAATTTACACACACATATATATGAATATATGTGTATATGTATATGTACATATATATATATATATATACACATATATATATATATATATATATATATATATATATATATATATATATATATATATATATATATATATATATATATATATATATATATATATATATATATATATATATATATATATATATATATATAGGGAGAAATCACCAAAAAAGAAAAGACGAAGACTGGTGGTGTAGACAACAATCATGTATAACAATCATGTATAACAATCATGTATAACGCTCGGGAAGTGAAAAAATCTTTAACGTTTCGAACCTACGCTCTTCCACAGAAGGCCTTAGAATATTGTGTGTACACTGTTCCACTCGCACTTTTAAATATTTTTAAAAGTAGCAAAACTTAATATAGTGTGGTATTTTAATATCTACCACGTTTATCTTAGGCTATAATTAGTGCATATTTATCAAATTTAAATTGAACTTTTATAGCATATTTTTGATCTCTCACCTTAATATATAATCTTCCTTTGAAAACTAAAAATTTTAACTTTATCCATGGATGATATATGGTTTTACTTAAATTTCTTCCATATTACATTTGCTATTGCTATTAGTTTAGTGTGTATTTTACTTAACTTTAATGAATAGGATGTTCTGAAATTACTTAATAGCTTTTAAACCTTTTAAAATTTTAATTCATGCCTGACCCTAAAGGATTCATGTTATTCCATTGTTGTTATAGTATTATCATTGTTATTTTATGGATGACTCAAATAAATCTAATCCTTGTTCCATTATTATTTTGTACTTTGCCCATGTTAGTTAACACAAGTTCCTGATAATTTAAGATAGTGCAATCTAATTAAATTAGTACATAATTATCATGTTCTCTATTAACAGTTTAGTTCACCATTATATTCTATGTTAATTCCAATTATTCATTTTATCAGTTTCTTAAACATTGATGAGTCCATCATTATAAACCATGTTAATCCTATGTATCAATTATTTACATTAGTTATATAATAAATTTTATCTCTTATGTCTCCTTTAAATGATATTAGATATATAATTTTAATTTTGAAATTTTAGTCCAATATATATAAAAAAATTTTAATTTCACATCTTATCTATGGTTCCTTATATTGGTGTAAATAAGTCTAAATGTACTTTACCATAGCATTTTAAATTAATACCACTTCATGGTTTTTGCATACTGCATTAATTGATTATTTACATTATCATACACTATTTCTTTTTTATGATTAGCTTTTATTTATTCACATATTAATAAAGCAAATATTGGTATCTCAAGTATTTCAAACTTAACATATCTAAAACAATACTGATACATTATTCTGATTAATGGGAACTATGAATAACCATTTACTGTATCTGTACACAATATAGCAACTTTATTTTATATACTTTTGACCTAGCTCCATTATAAACTGGTCTGCTAGTAGAGAAAACCCCCCACCTATAGTAGTTTGTCACTAAACCCTAAGAACTTTTATAACTATATCTTCCATGTTTACTGTCTATACTGTTTACCCCTTTCCCTTCCCTACAAAGAAAATTCCAGTGCCACCTTAAGCTTTAAATCACTAGCTCTGATAAGATGATCCATACATCAGAAACAAAAAAAAAAAATAAAATCAGTGACAGCTAAAAAATCAGCCTGTATGGTCTGGCTAAGTCAAAATGTTTTTTTGTATTCTTCCTTTCTACTTGGAGAGTTTAAATGTAGTTATAAAAATATGTCCTGTTGAAATGTAATTTCACTAAAATCCTATATCTTTGTGCAGCTGAGGATTGCTCTGCCTTTTACATTTGATGTAATGTTCACATTGCTTAATTAAATGGAGTCGCATGAAACGATCGTACTGCATTAACTTTGGATATCTTTGTTGCTTATTTTGACTATATATATATGTGTGTGTGTGTGTGTGTGTGTGCGTGTGTGTCGGCACTATGTTAAACAAAGATGTAAATCTTAATGTAATTACAAATGGAATTCAATAGTCTTACCTATGCCTAACTACATAAAAGCTATGTATGCGCAGACATAGTTAGGCATGGGTTAGACTATTGAATTCCATTTGTAATTACACCAAGATTTGCACATTTGTTTAACATACTTCCAATATATTTGAAGAAAGATACGTGTTCCAAAATTTCAATTTAGGAAAGCACGTCTAACTTTCCAGAGCAATCCTCATAACGAATAAATGCTTTATTGTGGTTTGTTATGAGGCCTAGCATGTTATATTACAATGACATACTATCCACAGATGTTTGTTGAACTTAAGAACTGTGTGCTATAACGTCACAGACATCAGCGTAGAGTTAGAGAGGAGTGTAGTTTAAAATTTAGCTGCTTGAGGTTGAGCAATTTAACAGTTCTGCTATAAATGTGTGTGTGTGTGTGTGTGTGTGTGTGTGTGTGTGTGTATCAATACACACATACATGCAAACACACACGCCTGTACACACACACACAAACACACACACACACACACACACATATAGCCTTAGGGTATAGTTGGAAAAAGTTTTCAGAAAAAATATATCGTGAAACGTATGTCAACTAGCGCAAGGATATTATATCATTATATCACCCTGTTTTTACATCAGCAGTGATGTAAGATAAGTCTGAACATTCTCTCTTATCATGTTGGAAGGTCGTTCACAATAATTGTAAATTTATCAAGACAATTTTATAAAAATTGCCCTTAACGTATGATGTTTTACCGAATCAAAGATTATAATCAAGTCAATAGAGAAGTGATAACGGTCAAGATTCTATTCAGTTGTTATTTTGTACGTACCGAACGGAAAATATTATGTCTTAGGTTCCTTGTCTAACCCGAAAACCTGATCGCGATTCAGAAAGAGATATCTCAGAGTGTTTAATGAGCCTGTAAAGAATATTTCTACATTACATTTACGAGCATGCATACATTCATATATACATATATGCATAGATATATGCATTAATAAATAGGTATAAGCTTACATACAGTCATAGATGCATATATCCATACATGCATATATACATACATGCGAATTTCTTTAAATCCTTCTAAAGGGGAAAAAAAACATATCAAAAGACATTTAATTTAATCTATTTAAATGAAATTGTAACTGATTTCACTAAATCACAAATTATATTGTAATTAATATTACTAGATCATAAATTAGATTGTAA
>NC_142929.1:103344950-103387450 GCF_046866305.1 Octopus bimaculoides
AACACGAGGAATTAAATGAGGTGGGTAATTAAACATATCAGTAATAACGGGATGCAGAAAATTAATGGGAAATAACTGAAGATATTTTTTGCAAAAGGCAAAAAACAATTTGTTTAATAAATGTACCTGATGCGCACTTAAATATATTTGGTATATGTGTGTAGCTGAGTTCCATCAATACAAGCGAGTAAAAGACATCCAAGAGAATGCTATGATTGTAACTGATTTCTTCTGTCCACTCAATGTGTTTACAAGGATTTGGTTGCAATCTAAAATGACCACCTTGGTTTTCTCCCAAATTATCAGAGCCGTCATGCAAAGAGTGATAATTAAATGCATGTCACTTGCTAAATCCACCATGAAAAATTTCTAATGAGTAATGCCGAGTTTAATTTTATGTCTCTATTCCTAGTTTTGTAAATTTATTGCTCTTATGTTAACACCGATAAGCGTTTTTCCCGTAGTCACTAAAGGCACTTTATAAGTATAAAGTGACTTCTGCGGAACCATATTCGAACTTGAGCACTGCAATCCAAGCACAATATATCACTCAATCTTAGAGGCTGGCAGAATCCTTCGAACACCCGCAAAATGCTTAGTGGCATTTCGTCTGTCTTTACGTTCTAAGTTTAAATTCCACCGAAGTCTACTTTGCCTATCATCCTCTTGGGGTCGATAAAATAAGTACCGGTTGAGACTGGGGTCCATATAATCGATTTATCTCGCTTCCCCGAAATTGCTGGCCTTGTGCCAAAATTTGAAACACTATTACTCCAGCTTAGAAGGCAGCGAACTGGTGGAGTCGTTAGTACGCCGGGCAAAATGCTTAGCGGCATTTTGTCTCTCCTTAAGTTCTGAGCTCATATACTGCCAAAGTGACTTTTCATTTCAGCCTTCGAAATCGATAAAATAAGTACCAGTTGAATCATTCCCATCTTCAAAATTGCTGGCTTTGTGCCAAAGTATAAAACAAATATTACTGCAGCTTAGAACTATGGACTACGATCGGCTATGTTATTTATATAGATCAAAGAAAGCTCGATTTTCCAAAGTATTTTATCCACAAGGGCAGAAAAATATGATTATCAACATTACAACGCAGTCCATTTCTCAATATGTTCTGAGATATGACTTCGACTCATCTATTCGTGCATTCGTGTCTACCCAGTGAAGCACGCATTTATCCGGAATAAAATGAAACTCGCACGACTAAAATTAATTTAACTGCTTATCCTTTTTTTAATAAATGCATTCATACATTTATTTATCCTTTTATTTATCAATATCCTTTGTAATTACTCTTCTAAGCATGTATATTTACTGCTCGTTCCAAGCAAGACATAAATCACTTATTTGCAACGGCAATATGCATATACACGCATATATATATATATATATATATATATATATATATAACAGTTTATACGACTGTGCAGTTGTGTGCGTGTGTAAGTATTTATATATGTATATACATATATGTGTGTGTGTATGTATGTCGATTTATAAGTATATATATATATATATGTGTGTGTGTGTGTGTGTGTGTATGCATGTATGTATGTATGTATGTATGTGTGTGCATTTATTCACGGTATAATTTCTATTAAATTATATTTATTTATATGTATACATGCATATATATGCATAAACATTATTATTGCTGTTGTTGTTGTTAATATTATTATTTTTATTTTCATCATCATCATCATTATTATTATTATTCTTATCATCATATACGTATATAATTTATATTTATAATTATCATATTAGATACCTGCCATTAATACATTTTTAAAACGTTAACTTCAAATATATACACGTGTATGTGTGTCCGCGCGCACACATGTTTTATGATATCAAAACAATGCTAACAACTACGATTAACTGGAAATAAAGACACTAGTAATATTTTAACGAAATAAATCGATATCACTCATACTTCTACTCAGAGATGTGTGTTTGCAAATGTATAAACAAACTCTCTTCAAACACACACATAGATAGATAGATAGATATCTTTCTATTATAGCCACACAGGGCTAAATACAGAAAATGGACAAATTACAAAGTAGAGCTTTTCTTGGGAGTGGGGATAATTTGGATCAAAAGGGATCGCGGGAAGAAAAAAATATTTTTAAAAAACGTGGGGGGGGGGGGAGGGCGATCAATAGGGATCGTGTATCACAGTCGATGTAAAAAACGGGGAACAGATTAGGTTTATCCGTGGAGAGAAAAGCCTACGGAAAAGACCACGGTCACCTCAGTCTTTTTTTTTTAAAGGTACATGAAAGTAAGTACCTTCTCTCTTTTTGTCTCTTTTTGTTACAAGTCTATGCTTAAAATGGTGTCGTCTTTCATTCTTACCATTCTTGCCACATTTACCCATTTTTTATTGAAACTTTCATTCGACAACACCTTCCTCTCTATCCTCATCCTCCTTTTCAAATGGTACTTGAAAAAGTTGACGAGGGACTGACCAGAGAGGAAAGTGTTTGTTTGTAGACCTTTCAAACGCGTCCACCACACGCATTCTAGTTTCGTGATGGTGGCATCGGGACAAGGCACGACGGTCAGGCGGTAATCGATGACTGATGCCACCTCCGCCCGGCCTTTTAGAGATAACTTTCTCTCAGCCCATGTATAGATAGATAGATAGATAGATAGATATATAGATAGATAGATAGATAGATAGTTAGATAGATAGATAGATAGATAGATAGATAGATAGATAGATAGATAGATAGATAGATAGACAGACAGACAGACAGGCAGGAAGGCAGGCAGACAGGCAGGCAGACATACAGACAGATAGATAGATAGATAGATAGATAGATAGATAGATAGATAGATAGATAGATAGATAGGTAGATAGATAAATAGATAGATAGATAGATAGATATGCAAAATTAGTTAAAGGAAATAAGTCAAGTGAGTCAATGTTGTGATCCGTGTATGCTTGCCTACGTAGATATGCGAGTATATATAGATACGTTTGTATGCATTCATATAATTATATACACCAAAAGAGTAAATGAAAGTGAGAGAGACAGAGAGAGAGAGAAAGAAATGTGTGTGTGTGTTTTCGTTTATATACGCTAGTGGAACGACACAAAGACAAGGATATTACAACTTGTGAACATTCTCTATCAACGTTCTGCATGCAGCTATCATTTTAACTTTTATGGCATCTTACATATTATATAAGAATAAATGGTTTCGTTTTGTGATTTTTCATATCATTCCAATCAACCGCCAACTTTTGAATATCCTTAATTCCACAAGGAAATTATTATCAATACTGTCAGTAAAATCTCCCATATTTTCGTTTCGTTTACATATAACACGCATGCACATACACACACACTTGCATATATGTATATAGATACATATATAACTGTAATGGTTTAAATACATATGTGTATAAGTAATTATCCATCCATCTACTTATCGATCTATATATATATATATATATATATATATATATATATATATATATATATACATATATACATATGAAAGTATATGCGTGTATGTATGTAAATATGCATATATATATATATCTACATACATTCATATATATATTCTTAGATACGTGTGTTCATATCTGCGTTTTTGTATCTGCATGCATATCTATTTGGGCGTCGCTAAACGAAAAGAAGAAATAAATTATGTAAAGACTTAAATACATATATTTAATAAAGAAACAGAAAGAGATACAGCAATTAAAGAGAAAAAAGCGAAAAGAAAAACATTAAAAATAACGTGAGACTAAGGTAGAGAAGCAGTGAACACACGAAGACACAGAAATAGTGAGTCATTCATTGTATGAATAATCTTTCTTCGAGATAAGCTTGTATATGACATTCGGATTGTTAGATTAAATTGTTGTATTTCGTCATCGGACATCCGTTGCTTGCGGGGATCTGTGCACATTATCCACCGATCCAAAAACAAGAGCCTTAGGTTTTCTCATTAGTAGCTTAGGACATCGAATCCTCTGCTGTTTTTATTTGCCCTCAAGATCTTTAACCGAAACGAAGGATATTAGAAAATATATTTTACCAATAAACAGTAATATAAATAATCCAGCGATACAGACATAACCACATTCATTTACACACACAGACGTAATTGAAAAAGAGAGAATGAAAAATGAAAAAGAGAGAAGTAGGATGGGATGGAGAAAGAATAAATGCTTGACGAAGGAGAAAATAGCAAATTATTGATACTGGCAGAACCGTTAATGCATCGGAAAGAGAAAAAAAACACATTTTTCAGTATTTTTCCTAGTTCTCTATTTTATATTCTGAGTTCAAATTCCACCGAGCTCCACTTTGTCTTTTATCCTTTCGGGTTCAATAAAATAAGTACCAGAATGTTTTGTCGACGACTCCAGGCGAAGAAGTAGGATCTCCGAAGACATATAAATAGAGGTAGTCTGGCCGTGGTAGGAGTTTTGAGTAGCAGTCGAGTAGCAGTTGTGTAGCGGTTGAGTAGAGATCATCCGAAGGTGCTAGATAGCATTAGCGTTGAGACATAACATAGAAGATCACAAAGATTGATGTAAACCACCTGTCTCTTCTATCATCAAAATGCTGGTCTTGCGCCGAAATTTCAAACCATTATTATAATTTCATCATTTTGAGGTCGTCGAAATAATTACCAGTTGAGTACTGGGGTGATGTAATCGGCTAGTTTCTATTACACAAGCACATTTCAGATCATTTGCAATAGTATAAAGAATTAATGTGTAGTAGTAGTAGTAGTAGTATATGCTATCTTATTGCTACAAGTATTATGGGTGTATGTTTGAGTGAATATGCGTGTTTGTATATGTGTGTGCGTGTATCTATGCTCTCGTTAACAATACTACCGACACACTCACAAATTTAATATCGTCCACGTTTACAAAGACGGAAACTGCACAAATACTTACGAATATTTCGACTTCATTGTAAGTAAACTGAAACGCTAATTCGTATACATATCTCTACGGTATGCAAATGTCAAAACTTAGCAGATATATTCACAATAAGTATTCGTTTTATGATACTATTATTTAAACATTAGGCGTGTCTTGGTATCGTGTGTTCATTGATTATTCTAAAGACTTTTATTCTTTTCCTCAAGCGCATATGCATAATCTAACGCACAAATACATACATATACACACAGACACAAACACACCCCATCCACATACGGACACGCTATATACATTTATATATATATACATTTATATATATATATATATATATATGTATATGTACATACACATATATATGCGTACACATGCATACATACATATGTATACATATATATGCATATTATATAAAATATTATATATATATATATATATATATATATATATATATACATGTATATATATACATATATATATATATATATATATATATATATATATATATATATATATATATATATATATATATACATGTATATATATACATATATATATATATATATATATATATATATATATATATATATATATATATATATATATATATATATATATACATGTATATATATACATATATATATATATATATATATATATATCAAATGGGTATGGGAAAATAGCTAGGAAGTTATGGGCCTGCGAACTTAATGTAAATACAGTAGGATCTCATACATGTTATATAATGATTTGGAATTGAAAATTTTAATTTTCTGCTTCGGCAAAACAAAGTTCATATAAATACTTACATATGCACAGATACATAATACATACTTATATGTGCACAGATACATAATAAATAAACTCGCTTAAATGCAAACTCACTAACACACCTACAATTGCATGCAAAAAATGAAAACACCCTATTACAAAAATGATGAGATTAACCAATGAAGTCCCGAGATAAACACCACCCAATCAATGAATACGCAAAATTAACCAATGAAACACAACCAAGAGACTGCTCACACAGACACACACAAATACATACACACCCCAAAGGACCTAAATACACTCCCAATACCGAGCTGCAACAGTTCTTGCCTTAAGATCGCAGTGGGGTAAAACTCATGTGGTAAAACAAACTTTCAGTTCCAATAAAAATCAAGTTATATTCTCTGCAACATATATTGATCACTTCTTTCTTATTTGTCTGATGTAAATTAATATACTACCTACCAATATTATATATATATATATATATAACTACAAGTAGAAAGATATATTTTCAACGCGTAAACATTGAACAGTATATATGTACATGGGATAGAATACTTTTAAGAACATTTGTCGGCACTAGCAACCATGAGAAACGAACTCATACCCTTCTAATAACCGGTCAGAGTGCTCTACATTTAAGCTAAACTGCCGACCAACAAATTCTTCTGCAATTTTAGAAGTTATAAAATCATCGAGAAGCGCTAGATGTTTACGTCATATATAAACAAACATAAGTTTGCTTTTGAAGTGTTGAAATGTAGTATAGAACAAGAATAAAGATATAATTTCGAACGCGTTCCTTCGCTTATACTTCTCTTTCATAAAGAAGCCCTTGCATTCAACAATTTACGAAGTTCTCGAACATGCATTACTCAATAAATATTTTACAAAAATAGAAAACAATAAACATTGAATATAACAAGAATTTCAAATTTACCATTATTCTGGTATTCGTTTCAACGGTTTTAAGTTCTAGTCTTATTAGTAACAATTTTACACGATTTTAAGCTTGGCCCAGTAACCCATATTTTTATTCTTGAGCATGGGCAAAGAAAAAAACTTGCCCTTTTGTGATTATAGCTTTGTATCGAGCATTAACTTGGAGTGGCGAGTAATATCTTAAAAGAACGACGGACACTGCATTTTAACGTTAGAAGTACTCTTCCTGTTCGTGTATTGTAGAATTAATATTCCACTCTCTACATGTTCATTTACTATTTATCGTTTCCTTCTTGCCAGATTCGTAAATATAAGTTATTTTCAGGTGTATTTGGATTTTTCGATGAGAAATTACATACTAATCAACATGCTCTCTTTTTCTCTATTTCTTCCTTTACAAATTACACATCACTTTACATTTCTTATGCATGGCAATAATACACAAAGAAAATTTGGGTGAGAAGTGCCGTCCATTGGCCCGGGAAAATTTGTAATGCAAAGAGTACGACAAAGAAGTGCAATACGTAATTCAACTGTTCAAATATACAAGAGTTAATTGCAAGTCAGATAGGTAAACAATTTCTCAGTCACAAAGAAACGGCTACAATTCAAACTGCAGAATGAAGACGAAGAATATTTCAAGAAGGCAAAATTTGACGTGAAATGGAGAGAAAAGGAAATGGTGACAAAAAAAGAAACCTAAAAAGAAAGAAGGAAGGTTTCGGTTTGAAAGACATATAAATCAAGAACGGCGAAATAAAATGCCTAAAGAAAAAACAGCAAGGCTTGGAAAAGAAAAGAAATAACTAAAAGACTGCAAGCAGAGGAAGCACAAAAAAGCTAATTGCTGGAGATAAATCGAGGATTTTATTGTTCGCGAAATTTAGGAAACGAGAATCGGTACAAGAGAAAGTAATGGAAATACTATTCAAAATAAAAGAAATACGCAAGACCAGAACACTGGAGTCATCAGCAATGCTTTTCAAAAGAACTGTTTTTTTTTCTTTTTTTTTTCTTTTTTCCCTTTTACTTTTTGCCATTCATGTGGGTTTATGAATATTGTTTGATAATCTATTAGCGGCAAACGGTAAATCGAAAATACTTTGTCAGAAAGATAAAATCATATTGGCTAACCGAAGAGAAACACCATATTCGCTATATATTTAGCAACTCCCAAAGTCCCAGTTACAAACATTTCAAAGACAACAGCAGTTTTTGCACCTCACCATTTTCTTCTTCTTCACTAGGAGTTCAGATATCTTATTTCAGGCATGTTCATGGTTAAATTTACCATTGCACCAGCAATCTGAATCTTTGTAGATCTCTTCAATTTATCCAAGTTAAAATAACTGATTCGAAATGGCCTACGATATTAATTATATTATAGATTCAGAATAATAAACAGTGCATTCCTCAAATTGTGACTACTTTAAATTAAATTATTAGGGACGAATAAAATCCTAAAATTTGAAAATGAGGAAATTCAACAAGCATTATATTCGAATATCAGTCATCAGTACAGCTTGCAAGAGAAACTAGAACAACAATTGTAAATACAGTTCTATATTTAAGAGATGGGGAATTATGTACATTATTTACACTATTTACATTTGTCCTCATCATGTTTGTTGTTAACACAACGTTTCGGCTGATATACCCTCCAGCTTTCATCATGTGTCTAGGGGTAATTTCGAACCTGGGTTCTCATTCCTAAGATACTTTTCGATGTTGTTGTTGTTGTTGTTATTATTATTATGTCGAGTCTCTTAAAAGGAAACAAATAATGTGAGATAACAAGAAAAAATTCTCAAGGTTGAAACTATTAAAAGCTATTGTTTATATGGTTACAGTTTCAGGTAATGCAGGAACTCCTTAGGACATTATTAGTTTAGCGAGATCATTTTGCATATATTTATTTTGCCATCATCATCTCTGAGGAACATGAGAGTGCTACCACGATGGAATGGCTGTGGTGAGAAATTTGAAATGCCAAAGACATACAACGCTTCCTGAGATGATATTAAATATAATCATTTTCGTGAATAATTCCCTTCAGATAATGGTGCAAGCATGGGTTGGATAAAATTGAAATACTTATTGAAAAATATTATTTTGGAGAAATATTAATGCATATTTTTATTCTATCAAATTCCAGAAAGGCGATTAATTCGTACTCATATTCTGATCATCTATCAATTCGTGACTTCAACAAGACTATTCCGAAAATATATATGTTATCAGTCCAAAAGAGCCTGAACATTTTCATCTGAGAATATTATTGCACAGCGAGAAGTGAGCAATAAGCTTCCATCAATATCGAACTGTGGAAAGAACGTTTAAATCCATAGGACAAAGAACTTAATCAATAATGATGAACAGGTTTGATGTATGGCTGAAGTTCCCATCTGACGAAAGTTTACTTCATATTCGATATTATTTGTTCACTATAATATGGGCTATAAATTATCCTCACTCATTGCAACTCTATTAGAGGTTTAAAGAAAATGTGTCAGAAGATTACATACCAGACGCATTCCAGAGGATTTGAGGCTTTTTAGGAAAAGCAGTTATAACTGTCGTACATTATTGAAATTTTAGTATATATCTATACAACCAATAAGCTGATCTGCCAAATTTTTATTCTAGTTTGAAGGAGCTAGTTGTAACAGCATTTTGAACATAGCCTAGTGAACACTACTTGTTACAGCTAACTAGTTTGCAGAATGCTATCGGGAAGAAAATTTGGAACCTCACTATGAAATAAAGTTTCGTGTTAAACTAGACAAAAACGATACAGAAACTTTGTAGAAGCTCCAGACTGCAGATAGATTCTTTTGTATAAGTGGAACATCTGTTTTTCACTGGCATAAGAGGTTCAAAGACGATAGAGAGAGTCAGAATATCAGAGTTGGTTGAGAAAATTTGCAAATTTCGCAATGAAGACCGCCGTGTGTCTATAAGGACAATAAGCATACAGTTTGGAGTTCGTGTGGTAAATGTACACAGTTATTCAAGAACATTTGAACATGCACAAAATTTGTGCAAACTTTGTTCCCAGGGATCTCAGTGATGAACAGATTGAAAGAATGCTAGTGACAACAGGAGATGGTCACCTCCAGTTCAAGAGTACTTGAATCCCTGGTGACTTCTGATGAAGGCTGGATCTACTGATATGATCCAGAAACAAAGATACAAAGTGTTCAATGGAAGCATCTTGACTCATCCGGGCCCGAGAAAGCCAGGCAAAACAAGTTCATGATGACCGAAGATGACGCTCATGATGACCGATATTTTTCACAGCAAAGGCATCGTCTACATCCACTGGACTCTCTCTGACCAGGCGATTCACAGAGAGCTTTGTGGAGGTTCTGTGGGAGTTCAGGAAGAGATTTCGTCGCAAAAAACCAGAGTTGTTTCACTTGTGTTGGAGGCACTTACACCAGTCCACAGTTCCCCTTTGGCAACCAACACCTTGATAGTGATGGTTTCAAAATTGTCCCTCATTCTCCTTAAATGCCAGATCTTGCTTACTGTGATTTTTGGTTGTTCCCCAAGCTGAGGGGGAATACCAAGGGCAATAATTTTGAAGACATTGAAAAAAAAATGAAGGAAGCTGTGACAATGGTTCTGGACATCTACACTTTGGAGGTCTTCCATGGGGTCTTCATGAAGTAGCAGGAGCATTACAAGTGCGTTTAAGTCAGAGGATCCTAGTTTGAAGGAAATAAGTTTTTTTTTGTTTTTTTTTTTTACTTCTTTGAAGTTATTAAAGATTTTTCTTTAAAAAAAGTCTCAAAACTTTTGGAATGAGCCTTCTAAAAAGGAGATCCTTTGATAACGGTAAGATAATGCTCGAAAGAGATTGGAAATAATTGAAAGTGTTCAGCATTGGAAGTGTTGGCTTGTTTCAGAGTATTTCACTCAACAACAAAACCTATCCAAACCAGTTGAAATTCAAGCATGAGTCAGAGCTTCAATTTTGGACATGAAAAAAAGTGTAAAATTTGTACGGCTGCATATCAAATTGTTGTTGCATTGAACGTATTTATATCAACCCAAATTTGAATTAACTATTTCTTCGCCTACACAATTATCTTCACGTAAAATCTATCAGCACTTGACTTATGTAATATATAACTTACAAAAGCATAATATTCTCAAGCCTCATTAATCTTAATGATAATGTTACCCTATTTTCTAAATTACGTTCCATACTCCAGACAAAATGTAAAGAAACAGAAATGCTTTGAATTCAGATTTATATTTAAACCTGGACTCTCACAATATATGTTAATTAGGAATATATAGTAAAGTGGTCTTATATATACAATTTGGAGAAATGCTTATGAAACAAACTTCACAGTGATGACTCAACACATTGTAGTGATACAATATCTAATGACGCTACTGTATATAATAGTCACGGTCAAACAGCTGCTTGGGAACCGCCTATCGCCGTGGGATTTTCTGCATTGCTCGCCTACCGAAAAAAATTACTTTGAATAATTTTAGGAGTGCAGCCCGTCGAATGATGATACATGTCTCATCTGATCCGCTTCTAGTAAATGGTTGCCCATGCCCGATATACAGGGATACTACTATATATATATATATATATATAATAATAATATTAGGGACAAAATCCAAAATTACAGGCAAAAAACTCAATTAAAATCAATTTATAAAAAATTAAAATTAAATTGAGCCTTATAGATAAAGTATATATATAATATATAGTTTTAGGGAAAATAACCAATTATCAAGAACTCATCGATGAAAATCCACTATCACATATAGAAAAATTAATAATTAAAAGCACAATAAATGAGTATAATATAAAGTAAAGTAAATATCATAAGTATATTTATCTTATGATATTTACTTTACTTTATATTATACTCATTTATTGTGCTTTTAATTATTAATTTTTCTATATGTGATAGTGGATTTTCATCGATGAGTTCTTGATAATTGGTTATTTTCCTTAAAACTATATATATATATATATATATATATATATATATATATATAAATATATAAATATATAAATATATATATATATATATATATATATATATATATATATATATATATATATATATATATTTGTTTTGCAAGATTTTTGATGTGAAATCGTGTGTTGAAACAGATGTTGTTGTACTTGGGGATGGTCATATTGCCAGTTTAGCCAATAAAAACACACGCACTGTATATTTGGTGTTAATTTGCTTCAGCTTTATATTACATTAATCTTAATCTTATTTCGGCCAGAGTTCTTTCGTCACACTTCTGTGACCTCATCAGTGGTCCTTTGTTTCCTTCCTTCTTATGTGTGTCTCACCTTGCTAAATATCAGCCATTTTGTATTCTGTATTCCTATTGTATGTGTCTACGCATGCGTGTCTTTCAATGTGTTTGTGTCTTTTGTAAGTGCATGTGTGTATGGGGAGTGTCTGTATCACCTATATACTCTGTTAATACGTGTTCGTTTGTATTTGTTTTATTTATTTATTTGTTCATGTGTGTGTGTGTTCGTCTTTTTGTGGGTTTTTTTTGTGTTTAATTAAATTTTGTTAACGTATGTAGTATTTAATTCCATTTGTTTATCTATGTATTGTATTATACTTTGTTCATATTATTATTGGTTTATGGGTAACATGTTGTCACATGTTGTGGTTTGTGGTTTGTTAGTGGTGTGTGGTTTGTTAGTGGTGTGTGTTAGTGTTCCATTCTAGTTTCCTATTCAGGCTAGGTTTCTCTTCTATTATGTGTGTAGCTTCAGTAATTCGTCTAAGTGCTGCATCACTGCTATGTGTAGATAAGATTTTAATTTCTATGTTGTTGATTGAGCCTCTATGTCCTTGCTCAGCGTGCTGGTACAGAACTGATGAGTTCTTCCCTTCCTTAAGTTCCTTCCAATGTTCGTTTGCCCGCTCCCCTATGCTCCTTGCTGTTTCGCCTACATATGTCATAGTCTTATTTCTGCATCGTCCCTCTGTACATCTTATACTATAGACCACATTTCTGGTTTTGCAGTTCGTTTGTGGGCTAAATCTACATACGATACAGTTCCTATCGGTGCAGGGGGTTCTACTGAAAGGGTATGTTCTACTGATAAGGGATCTAATAGGGCTGCCTGGCCTTTCAACAACCTTAATTCTTAGCTTAAGTTTGTCTAGGGCCCTTCTAAAGCGGTACGCCAGTTCGCCTCTAGGGGTGGTGTCGACACCACCCCTAGTATAATACAATACATAGATAAACAAATGGAATTAAATACTACATACGTTAACAAAATTTAATTAAACACAAAATAAAAAACACAAAAAAAACACACACACACACATGAACAAATAAATAAATAAAGCAAATACAAACGAACACGTATTAACAGAGTATATAGGTGATACAGACACTCCCCATACACACATGCACTTACAAAAGACACAGACACATTGAAAGACACGCATGCGTAGACACATACAATAGGAATACAGAATACAAAATGGCTGATATTTAGCAAGGTGAGACCCACATAAGAAGGAAGGAAACAAAGGACCACTGACGAGGTCACAAAAGTGTGACGAAAGAACTCTGGCCGAAATAAGATTAAGATTAATGTAATATAAAGCTGAAGCAAATTAACACCAAATATACAGTGCGTGTGTTTTTATTGGCTAAACTGGCAATATGACCATCCCCAAGTACAACAACATATATATATATATATATATATATATATATATATATATATATATATATATATATATATATATATATATGTATGTATGTATGTATATATATATATATATACATATATATATATGTATATATATATATATATGCATGTATATATATATATATATACAGGCGCAGGAGTGGCTGTGTGGTCAGTAGCTTGCTTACCAACCACATGGTTCCGGGTTCATTCCCACTGCGTGGCACCTTGGGCAAGTGTCTTCTACTATAGCCTCGGGCCGACCAAAGCCCTGTGAGTGGATTTGGTAAACGGAAACCGAAAGAAGCCTGTCGTATATATGTATATATATATATATATATATGTTTCTGTGTATGTGTGTCTGTGTTTGTCCACCCAACATCGCTTGACAACCGATGGTGGTGTGTTTACGTCCCCGTAACTTGGCGGTTCGGCAAAAAGAGACCGATAGAATAAGTACTAGGCATCCAAAGAATAAGTCCTGGGGTCGATTTACTCGACTAAAGGTGGTGCTCCAGCATGGCCACAGTCAAATAACTGAAACAAGTAAAAGAGTAAAGAGTATATATATATATATATATATATACTATGTCAAGATGGACTTATATATTCTTCCTCACATTTGGATTTTATGTATGCTCTCTCCCACTTGGATTTAATATGTTGCCACGTTTATAATATGTCTTTTTTCTGCATTTTCGTGCAGCTGAAGATTGCTCTTCATATTGCATTTAAGGTAATGCTCACATTACTTAAATAAATTGAAGTAGCATGAAACGTGCGTACTGCAATCACTTTTGAAATCCGTGTTGCTTATTATTTGATATATATATATACATTAGCTCACACACGCTCACACACACACATAGACACACATGTGATAGAGAGGAGAGAGAGAAAAAGGAAATAAGCCCAAGGTGACAGAGGCAAATGATAACAACGATAATAATTGTAACTACAGTACGAATAGTGGCATATATATGAAAGTGAGGCTTAGGCAACAGGTGAGTAGCTATGACAGTTTTATAGCCTCAGATTCGAATATCTTTCGTTTAGGCAGACGCTTGCCTTGGAATTTAAGTTCATAGACAGTTCTGTAAGCCTGGGGCAGCAGCACATTGTTCGCAGAAACATCTATATGCGTGCACGCACACACACGCACACAAAGCCGGACCCACACGCACATCCATCTCATCTCATAGGCACATACACACACACACACACACACACACATATACACACACGCATAATGGTAGTGGTATCTCCCGATCGGAAAAAGCATAATGGCGCATGGCTCAGTAGTTAGGACGTCGGGTTCACAATCATGAGGTAGTGAATTCAATTCCCGGGCTGTGTGTTGTGTTCTTGAGCGAGACACTTTGTTTCACGTTGCTCCACTTCCCTCAGCTGTAGAAATGAGTTGCGACGTCACTTGTGGCAAGCTGTATCGGCCTTTGTCTTTCCATCGGTGGTGTCTAGAGGGGAGGCTGGTACGCATGGGCGACTGCTAGTCTTCCATAAACAAACTTTCCTAGACTTGTACCTAGGAGGGAAACTTTCTAGGTGAAATCCCATGGTTACTGGTGACCGAAGGGGTCTTTCTTACCCGATAGGAGTTATTGGAGAAGTATAAACATAACAGTGTAGGGGTATAGTATTCTTAAACAAGACTGAGAGTAGTAATTGCATAAGTATAATCTAGTTAGTGCCACTATGTCAATTTGATAGTAGACTAGCGTATTTCATTGAAATTAAGATGGTTTCCAATCTTGTAGCTCTAGAATGTTTGACATCTCCAGAGTACGCAGCTAATTCCTGATTCATTATGTTTATTAGCTAGTATAATCTTCTATCCCTCTTTCCTTCATAGTTCACAAAGGTGTCTAACCTCATCGAACAACGACGCGTATCCCTATAGTAACCATTTCCATATATAGCTAACATTGTAGTTAGCTAGATTATAGATGTGTACCAAAAGTGATGTCGAGTAACTAAGTCTTGGGTTGAAGAATGGATGTCTGCGCATGGAAATATGCTGCTTCATGGCATGAATCACAGAGACTGTGTAATATTTACTATAATGCATCATAATTCACTTTCATAATTAACATTTGTGTTATGTCTTAAACAACTGCTATCTAGCACCTTCGGATGATCTCTACTCAACCGTTACACAACTGCTACTCAACACTCCTACCACGGCCAGACTACCTCTATTTATATGTCTTGGGAGATCCTACTTCTACGCCTGGGGCCGTCGACACAACAGTTTGCATGCACACAGTGTACGCCCAGGGGCTGATGTATACCACTCACTCTTTGAATTGTAGTTGCTGTTAGGGTTATGTCTAAGTCGCCTCAGGATTCTTTTCTCTCTCTCTTTTCTTCTGTGTGCACGTTTGTGCAAGTGTATGAATGTGTGCGTCATTTCGTCCCTCCTCTGATTGACCGCTTATCTATCTTGAAATCATCCTACCACTTAACGCTTTATTCTGCAATACACTGGTACCCGACGTTATTTGCATAGCTGGAATATGATTAAAGCGTTCATCCTTCAAAACTTAGCAGTTTCCGCTACGAATGATGAGGAAGTGCGTCGATTACCTTGCGACATCTGGCCGACTTCCTTGCATAGTAATGACAATCGCTGCTGAAACACATGTATGTTTTTGAAAGCTGAAGATAACAATTACCTTTTCTCTGCGTATTATTGCTAAATATTTTCATGTATCTGTGTGTGTGTGTGTGTGTGTGTGTGTGTGTGTGCGCCTGTGTCTCTGTGTGTGTGCCTGTGTCTCTGTGTGTATATGTATGTGAGAGAGAGAGCATGTGTCTAGATGCGTGTATGAATTTATATGCTATAGGTATATACGAGGAGGGGCGGGAAGGAGGACAAAAAACGACGTTGATGAAGTTGACGATGATGGTGCATTTCTCCGTCTGGTATTTATGGCTCTTTTTTTTTTATTGAACAAAAATTGTAGCCTCAATTCTAACAACAGAATTCTTGGAAGAGTGGCATGATTTTATTTTCATTTATATTATATTCTAAAATGCTTAGCGATTTATCCCTTATTCATAGAATTTTAAGTGAAAACTATTAAAAACTAACCCACAGCTTTAAATCCCCAACTCTGATAACATTGAGCTGTTTTTCACAAGAATTACTTCATATTCTTTTACGAAAACAAAACGAAAATTTTTCAGATTTGATTACATGTAAAGTGAAAAGAACAAAAAGTCATCGAAAATGTATTTTGAATATGTAGCTTTGTCATAGATCAAAGTAAAGACATTTATGAAGATTCGGTGTTGTATTTTCTCAAGTGTTTTACTTAATGTCCGTATGTTATTTTTCTATTACCAACTGTAATTACCTTCGGCATTTCACAGGTATGAATACAAACAAACACGAAAACATTCCCTAAATTCAGCATTCCAAACTCTAAAAATTTTAGATTAATATGCTTGTAACGATGTTAAACATGCAACAGGCTTGGTGCTTATAACTTTTAGATTTTATTCTTGAAAAATGTGTAATGGAATTTTGTTTTTGTTAGACATGATTTCAACTGAGAAAATATTCATGCAATTTGAAGCAATACACTGAAACGTTGAGTATACACCACCGGATAGAGTATGGTCTAGCAGAGTAGTTACGAGAGAGATATATACTATTCATTGTTTTGACATTTGCATTGGATGAATTAGTTCTTATTACAAGTACGGTTTATATCTTCGTCAAAGTTGATATGAAAAATGTTTCATATTCGCTTAGGTCTGTAATATGTCACTTCTGTTACTTGTCTACATGTGTTATTTTGTTCGGGAGCAATATCTCAGTCTAGCAAGTTGTGAGTAAGAAAACTAAATGTATTTCAAAGTAGATATTATGTATTGACGGAACCATCTCAGTGAGCTTTATCAAAGTTAGCACAGTCCATTTTATGTGTGGCGATAAATCAATTTCAATCATGAACTACAATCTCATTGGCTTCCCAAGGGTACTGACAACTTCTGAAATATGTTCTTATGGTGTCAAGATGAGTATGATATTACAGTGTATAATAAACGTTTGCCATGTTTTATTATTTCTACACTGTACTGCATAATGTTTCGTTTTAAGTTACTTCCATACAAATCCTCATGGAAATATTATCGGAGATATATTTTTTTCTGGCGAGATACCCGAAAATATTTATGATAAGTTTGGCGTTACTTTCAGAAAGTATATCTTTATATTTCTACCAACCAATAGGGACTAGTGCATTAGATCTTACTTTCAATTTCTTCGGAAATATATCAGAAACCATGCTGCGTTTTATTTCCCATCTGCAGCGCTCAGCGTAAATATTAATCCTCGTAAACAAAGGCTTAACGAAACAAAAATTTGGCGCATAAATTTGATATGTGTAATAGAAAGATAAAATAGTTTCAATTATATCTTTTATTTGAAATAATCAATGATGGTAATTCTTTGCCGTTCGAAGAGAGATTTTGAAATAAATATTAGTTTAATTGATTTCTTTAATGTGTATATTTGCTTTCCTCTTCTTCTAAGAATTCCATACTTTATATGAGGTGCAATTGCAATTGTCATTGACAAAATAATGATTCTTTCTATATTTATTTGATTAATTTTACACTAAGGAAATAACGAAATTCTTCTCTAAAGCCTATAATTTGGAGTGGTGGGTAGAAGTTTCAGATTACAGTAATTAATGACAATGTACTGATTATTCTCTGTGATGCTTAAATAGAAACCTTCGTAGAAATTTAATCTAAACGTGGAATCATGATTGTTTTATTTTACCAATGAGAAATGTAGACTTAAGTATTGTCAGTACAAAGAAAGTCTGTTCTCTAGCGCATTGTAGTATCTCCCAGTATAAGAGGAAAAGCTACGCTACACCATGACACCAAGAGTTAGACAGACATAGAGAACAGTTCGATAGATATGTGATTAAAATGTACAAATCGGATCGTGATGCCCAATTTCAATGTTATTCATGATTAATTATCAAGAGAAATGTACAATGCTACAAAACTGGACAACGTATCTAACTCTCATCTAAATCGAGTGTTTCGTATATTACGAGACTACACCACGGCGAGAGATCCGATATTTAGAAAGGCATTTGTTCGAAAAAAGGGTTTCACTCGGTAGCAAACACTTCATGATATATGCCACATTTTTATTCAAGCAAACTGCAGATCTTTCCCTATCTGCATTAGTGTTGTAACGAAATAGAACATGTGGATATCTTAATTTTAAACCGGAAAGTAAAATAAACAAGTGTCTAATAATTCTTCATTTAAATAATGAACTTTATAAAAGTAGATTAGAAAGGTGAATATAAATAAGCCGTAAAGAATTGTAGGTGAAAATATTTAACTCTGAATATTATTAGAAATATTCAAAACCTTCTCTAATTTACCTGGAAATTAAGTTTATTGAGTGAATTCATTTATATCTTCATATTTATCACAATGATATTCATTAATTCCTATTAACATTTGTTCTATTTTCGCAATAATTCTAAAAAACATTAATATTGTTTAATACGATTGCATAGTGTCATGCCCTCGAATATTAAATATGAAACTAATTTAATTAAGGGGGGATTTTGGCTCTGAGTTTTAATATTTCATGATCATTCCAATTTGAAAAATCTCTGCTCCTTAAATCTTTATTTCAAAATGCAATCAATTAATTATTATTGTACTATTCTTGCTTAGCTTAAGCAACTGTTTAAATCATCTGTTAAATAATACCGTTCGTATCGTATGCTATGTCCTTATTCAATATATTTTTCAAAAAAGCAAAAGCCTTTGAAACGAAAACGCTTAGTGACAAATAAATTCAATGCATTTAAATACAAAGGTTCTCGTTTCCCCAGTCACATTAAAAACTGAAACTGATATTCCATCATTCGTTTATAAGATAATGATATGCAGTTATTTCAGTACCTTTATCAAGATTAATCCAACCTACGTTTTATAAAGTCAACCGCTTTTCTTCAGGTTATTTAACGCTATAAAAACAGCATCGGCCTAAACATTTTCTATTGCAAAGGTGAATATCACTCCTAGCACTAGTATTATTTTACGTTAATAATATACATCACGTTATTAGGGATTACTATATGAACGTTCAATCAATATTTATGTCAAAACTTGAATTATGTTCCAATAATTTTGTACCATAACATGTCTTCGCTTATTTTGAAGCAACTTACTCTAGCATTTACTGCAATTTTTTCATGAGACTTTACTTTATTTGTTGCTGCAATACCCAGTATTCTATTATCCATTATTTCTTTGTGAAGGATTTCCTACTGCTGTTCCCCCACTTTACTACAAATATTGGGATTATATTACATTTTAAAGCATTTTTTTACAAATTTTAAACTGCTATGTACGAATCTTGTCATAGGGAGGAATAGCTGAAAGTGTCTACTTTTCTGTTTCCGTGTTTTAGCATATATTATACATCCAGCTATACATAGGCGGTATAGATATATCACTTTGATACGATTGCTATGGATTTCCGGTCTAAAGCCTCATGCATTTTATGCAAGGTGGCAATGCTGGCTATGAAGTATCACTAGCAATCAATGAATATTTTTCAGTCTGTGTCTTGCTGCCCCTATAAATTTTCAATGCACACTATCAGTGGTAACATACATCATAGCTTTTACTGTATATGAACAATACCTGTTGCATTGAACAATCAACGTTATTGAAAATACCTGTTATATAAAATAGTTGTGACTGTATGTTGTTAAACCCTATCAACATTAACCACGTTCGGTTGTTATCGAGTGTTTGATCTGTGAACCCAGAATATCCTCGGTGAGGGAGCAGACAATTGTAAACCTACAATTGCTGAATACAATTTCCTATAAAATACCTCCCTTGAAATACGAAAGCAAATAGAAGCCCCCTATTGCAGCTTCGGTATACCTTAAATTGTTTTATTCGGGTGTGGTTGAACAACACGAATGCCTGATTTGAGGAAGCTTCAGTTATGGAGGATATTTCAAAGCTTCAATAGCATGCGTATACATACATACATACATACATACGTACATACATACGTACATACATACATACATACATATGTACACACATACATACATATATGCAAATACGTATACATGCATACATACATACATACATACATACATGCATATATATATATATATATATATATATATATATATATATATATATATATATATATTATATATATAGGCACAGGCGTGACTGTGGGAAACGATGCTTCCTTCCCAACCACATGGTTCTGGGTTCAGTCCCACTGCGTAGCACCTTAGGCAAGTGATTTCTGCTATAGCCTCGGGCCGACAAAACACCTGTGAGTAGATTTCGTAGAGGGAAACTGAAAGAATCCCGTCGTATATGTGTGTGTGTGTGTGTGTGTGTGTGTGTGTGTGTGTGTGTTTGTGTGTGTGCTTCTGTGTTTATGTGTGTGTGTCTGTGTGTTACCCCACCACTTATACTGGTGTTTTTCCATCCCTGTATTATAGGAGTAGAGCAAAAGGGACCGATAGAATAAGTACCTCGCATAACAAATGAGTACTTGGATCGATTCACTCCTTTAAAAATTCAAGGCAGTGCCCTAGCATGGCTGCAGTCTCAGTCAGCTACGTTTACAGTGCCAAAACGTCTAAATCACTGTCAATGTTACTGTCGTTGAGGGATATTAAACCTATACTCTACAAAAAATATTGAGTACTCCTTAATGTTAATGGAAATTGTTTTTATTATAACACAACATATAAACAAACATTGATATATCAAGCTATTTATATGTGTACACACACACACACACACACGAGGGGTTGCTGAAAGTTCCTGGCATTAAGGGTGTCGCGAAAGGCTTACTTGGAAGCCCAACCTTCCGAGTTCTTTTAAAGGGTTAGAAAAACTTGACGGCTTGCAATGAGTATGTGAATCTCAGAGGGTAATATGTTGAATAAAATCATATGTATGTATATGGATATGCAACCACACGTGAACTGTTTGCAATTTTTTTCCGCCTTCATCCCTTTTTCCCTTTGGACTTACGTGTTTTTTTCTGTTTCAGAAGAAGAGCTAAGCTCGAAACGTAAAATAACTACTCTCTTCTTTCTCTGTGCGTTTTATTAATACATCCTCACGTTTCTTTGCTTTTTTTCCCTTCTATCTTTTTGAATTGACTACAAACACAAACACACACACACACACACATCCATATATATATATATTATTCTTTAACAAGAGTACTTATAAATTTCTACTCTGCCGAATGTATTGAGTAACCCTTCGGTTTAGTATAAAAATTGTATTTAATATAACATAAAAATCACACATTGATATATAAGTGATGGCCGGTGCCAAAACAACAACTTACAAGACAGCAACTTACATTATTCGGGTGACGGTACGTAGCATAAGGGACAGGATAAGTAAACACTAACTGGCGCTCAAAGAGGAGAAAGGAGAAGAAAATCTCGTCAGTGCTCTCCCTACATTCTCAAAGAAGATATAGAGGTTCGCTTAATAACATCGATGTTAAGGCATTATCAACGCATAGAACAGACACAGCACTTAGATTACAGAGGTTACACACATAGTAATAGAGAGACCGAGTCTCAACAGAAAACGCGAATGGAATGAAAACACTCATAAGGGGCACGGATACAAACAGTATAGTAAGTAAACCCACATACACACACACAAAACATATATTGAAAACAAATACACAAGAATAGTCACACACGCGACAACACATACACATGCGTAGTCAAACAGACGCACGCACATACACACACTGATACAGACGCAAAGACATGCGCATACAAGTGTACACACCACAGAAAGAGAGAAAGAACTAAGAGAGAGCCACATGGAATGGAGAGTCCCTGGAGAGGTTACAGGTGCGTGATGAAGGATTTCCAGACAATGGACATAAAATAACAATAGTAATAAACAAGGGGAGAACTATATAGTGAGTGTGTTTATCTGGCAAGAAAAAAAATGATCATCCCGAAATTCACTTAAACATTGCATATGCTTATTAAAATATGGCACAATAAGGTAATATATATCCTGTACAAAATATAAGTTAATGCTACACCACCCCTATCGTTTCAGATTCTATAAAGCATGTCAAAATGTATATCGATTCACATTTTTTTCATATTCTGTTCTATGCATAACTCCGTGCCAGATAACACACGTTCCCCGGGTTTCTTGTCCCTCTCGTGACGCATGCTTGCGTTACACGTCTTGTGAAAGTGATATCTGACGAAATTTTCTCCAGTAGTACAAAATTTAGCACCAAATTCTTGTGTATGTTCTATTAAATATGCAGATTAGTAATTAGGAATGAGAACTTTAATGTAACAAGTTATAAAGTATTCACGCTCCAATAAAAGTAATAGATTTCTTTCTTGTAGACTACTTTCTTTCCCCTGGTTTACACTGATTTTGAACCAAAACGCAAACATACATGCATACATATATATTTATGTATATATACATACATACATACATATATATATATATATATATATATATATATATATATATATATATATATATATATATATATATATATATAATAGAGAGAGAGTGTGTGTGAGAGAGAGAGAAAGAATGATAGACAGATAGATAGATATATATATACATATGTACATACATACTTATATATATATATATATATATATATATATATATATATATATATATATATATATATATATATATATGTATATATGTATGTATATGTTTATATATATGGTTTGTTTTAATTCCCTGTTAATGTTTAGTGGTTAACCGATGTTTGGGGACGTCGGAGACATCGATATGTAAATGTCGAATGACGAGAATGAGTGCTCAACATCGCATTGGTGGATAGAATTTTCTTAATGCACAAAGAAAGAAATTCTATCCACCAATGGGCAGTTGAGCACTCATTCTGTGTGTGTGTGTGTGTGTGTGTGTGTGTGTGTGTGTGTGTGTGTGTATACATATATATGTGTTTGTATGTGTTTGTGTATCTTTGTGTGTCTGTGTGTGCGTGAATGTATGTATGTGCGCACGTGTGTGTGTGTGTGTGTGTGTTGAGAAAAAGGAGGTAGTCAAAATTCTGGATAATTTTTTTATTAGCGCTTTCTTTCGTTTGTCGATCTCATCAAAACAATCAAAATGATGAAAACAACGTTTCCTTGTTCATTTATATAAATCGCATCTTCTTTTGCTTTGTTTAGAAGAGGAGAAAATATGCTTTTTTTTTTAATGGAGAAGAGAGAAAGTAAAGCAAAGAGGGTGAAAATTAGATACAGAGGGAGAGAGAGGGGGGTTCGTTTTCAACTATATAGATAGATAGATAGATAGATAGATAGATAGATAGATAGATAGATATATAGATATACATATATATATATATATATATATATATATATATATATATATATATATATATATATATATATATATATATATATATATACCTACATTCATACATTCATGCCTTCATACATATTATTCCACGGTAGATCTGAAGGATGCGTGGGATGCATTGTCAATTCACCCCACATCATCTATACGTCCCTCCATCATTTTACCCAACCATAGTCAATTAAATCCAAGCTTGTATCCCAAGACCAGCAAACCATTGATCTTCCCTCTGTATCGAAAGCCACCTGGTGGTCCTCTCTAAAGAGCTTTGGTATTAAATATACGTCCCTACCATATTCACTGCTCCAATAACTGCCAGCGCAGTAAAAAATTTGCAGAATGAACGCCTCACAAAACCCGGCAGTATATTGCACCTGGCTCATAATGTGCGTACCAATTTTGATATCTGCACCGTTATGCCAGCTTTTGATATTTAGTAAGCTTTCTCCCGTGAGTTTTCAGTATATATTCTTCCAAGTCACAGTCATCTACTTGGTCATCCAAGTTGCAGTCATCCATATCATCATCTACTTGGTGGAATCAGAAATGATAATTACGTCCAAATGAAATGACGCTAGCATGATGTGTTCCGGGAACTGTAATTGTTTGAAATGATCCGATATAAACTGAAGTTCGGACTAGTTAGAAAGAGGTACATTCGCTGATTTTTCACTGAATAGTGTTTTCTTCCAGTTTTCATTAAAGTGATGGCTTCATTCCTGGAGTGATATTTACTTAATTGAATAGTTGTTGTTATCAACTTCACAACCATCATAAACACATGATCATGTCACCAGTGTTAGCGACCGTTGTCTAAGTCTCTGAAACGGCCGTTGGGCGAATGTTGAAGAGTGCATGAAATCTATATTTATTAGTGTCGATGTTCATTCGTCTTAAAACAGCTCGACCATTTCCCAACGTATGTTTTCCAGTAGTCGTACATGAATGAATCCAAAAGTTGTCTGAAATAAAGTATGAAGAAAGTAACCTTGTTCTCAGCTAGTGATAGGGTAAAACAAGGAAGATTATTCAAAGATATTTCAAAAATCTCATAGTTATTAGGGTTGTTGTACGCTCTCTCATTCATTCTTTGTTTCATACTAATTTTTATGAACAATTGATGGAGGATTGAGCTTGTCAGTGTCGTTTGGGTGCTTTTATCTGCTTTTTCAATATATTCCTTTATTGTCACTTTGAATCACCATTTTCATACACACACACGCACGCACTCACAAACACATACACACACACACATGTGTTTGCTCACATGAGTGTTTGCGTATAAAAAAATGCTAATACTCCGGGTTTCGCTTTGCCGTTCTTTCAGCTGAGCAAATGCAATATTTACTATGTATTTTTACCTAACGAGAACTGTGATAGTCTATATGTCTCACCGTCTTTCTATATTCTTAGTATACCTCGTATATATCGAAGAAATATTCAAACATTAATAGATATGAGTCTAGACTGCCTTGTAGTAACTTCGCTGTATGTATGCATTATTGAGCATATAATGGAAAGTACTTCATTATATTTACTCTCTTATATTGTTTTCCAATATAAAATAAACATCTTTCTTTGTCTACTGCAAATTTCTCTTTAACTCAAAAGTATATCGAATGAATCAATTTAAAACGAAATGGTGCAATTTTTAGCCAAACTACTTTAAAAAAAAAAACTATATGTAGCATTCTCAAACTTGTATATCTATTAAGACAACGTCAACTAGATCTTAATACATTTTTTATCAATACATGTCAAACTATAATGCAGTACAGCCAAAAAATTGTATGTTTTGCTTTGACATTTGCTTCTATTTGTTTGCAATTGGGGAAGTTGTTATTATGACGACACTTCAGATAGATTATTTTTGTTTGCTTGATTGTTTTATCAGATTGATTCGTTGGTGTTTAGTATTGTTTTTCGTTGTTGCTTTCAAGCAACGATTTGTTTAGAGTGTTGGTAAGAGAATTGATATGACATAACATGTTCTTTAGCTGAATGTACAAATATAATCTGGTATTCTTGGTTTGGCAGACATAAATATTTACACTTATACTTTCAAAATGTTTTAAAAGTTAATCTGGGGAGACGAGACTATAGCAATTACTTTTGAAAAACCTTTGAGGTCGGTGCAGTGTCTACTTTCACGATAAATTGGTCGAAGTTTGCAGTTAAAACTTTGCCAGGAAATTCAAAATGTTTCATTTTTCGAGATAAACATTGGAAACATGTTTTAGGGAGGTGTATATGACGTAAAATACATGTGGTCCAAGAAACACAAAGATAGATATTGAATTCTATGTAATTAGACTGGTATAGGAATCGCTAGTTTAAAGAAATATGGGGTCCGACTTTCATTTCGTACGTAGGCAGTAACTTAGTAGAGCTGATTTACTTCTTGGTTTTAAAGCAAAAGCATAACATTCAAGTACAGTCAGGACAATGTTATGAATGATGAAACCTAACATTGTATCAATTTTAAGTGGTTTAATTGTTGCTATTCGTGCAAAGTCAGCGAAATTGTACAATGTGATATTTTATGTGATGCATGTACCATTGAATAACCACATTTATAAAGCCGACTAACTTGTATCTTATTGAATGATATATAGTTTGATAGTTTGATAATTTGAGTCTTACAGAGCACAAATCGTGTAAATTGTCAATGTTCAGAAAGCTAAAAAGAATAAAGAATTATCGTCTACTTAAATGTATTGAAATATGGAAATATATATGTAAAATCATTATAGTTGATCATTAAAGAAGTAAGTATTTGGAAGAAAAAGCTGAAGTAGACAAGTGGAGAGTTGGCATAAGCTCCGTTGGAGTATGCTGCATACAGTTGAGTGGTCTCACATGAATTTAGATATGAAAAACGTATGAAGTCAATAGGGGGAGAATTTCACTCGATGATTTTCATAGTATAGACAGAGTAAAACTTTGCTGATGTTTTGATATTGGGACCAGTTTGTTTGAGTCTATGTATACTTGAACGTATGCGTGAGGTTGCAGATTAGGAAGCAAAATAAGGAAGAAATACAGCATAATGACGTTGAGATAGAAACTGAAATTAAATTTTGATTGAGGGGATGAGAAGAAATATTCTGAAACTTAGTGACAACTGTTTAAGTTCTCTTAAGTATCTGCAAATATAGTGCAGTATAGAAATGCCCTATATTTTCTTTTTGTTGTAGTTATGCAATTATTATTATTCGTATTCGCATATTTTGGTTGGTAATTAAGTATTAGTCAAACTTGATCAAGCGAATCAATGACGAAACAGTATTCTAGTCTCTAGCTTTCTGAAAGCTAAAGTATACGAGAACCATATTAACCAATGTGAAATTCCTAATTTAAAAGGTAAGAGTGTGATTTAAGGGATATTTTGCTATTCATTATAACAAGTAATAAAGTCACAAAAAAGCATCTTGTTTGGTGAAGGTGGTGAATCTTCTTTCAGACAATGTTGCCAGTATTTACCAGTGTCATCGCCTGCGCAGTGATTAAGTCTTGACTTGCATAAATTAGTTTTAGACCTTGGTTATATTAGCAGCATCAAGACACACAGAGGAATAGAATTTCGAACATCCTGCTTGACATGTCTCATAGATTTGTAGATTTGATGGCAGAATTGATATAAATGTAACCAGTTAGCTTATTAGAAGATGCAAAAGGTTCGTTGAATGGAGTCGTTATACAGTAGAGATAGTACGTAAATTAAAGAGTATGGGTGCGAGACTTCAGTCAACGAACCACATTTCAGAGCGGATAAAGAGTGTCAACTTAGCAGTATTAGAGTTAGTGGAGGACATATTAATCTCACGAAGAAGCACCTGGTACGTGGATTTTTTAGTAAGATGATAGAATCAAGAGTCTGTTACTCTCTAAATAAGATCGGGAAAATGCTCTTAACTTTTGCAGGAGCTCTGAAACTTGTAAGACTAGTAGCGATTATTTTCTGCTTACATTAATGTAAGTTGACACATGCAAGAAAGACATGGACGGTGAAGGTATTGCAGAGTACCAACATCCTGGAAACAAAGGAAAGATCTATGTGTAATAGCTTGTAAGAAACCTGACTACAGGCACACAACATGGGTGAAGAGACAGAATATTTAGTCTGGACATGCAGAAGCCCTTAGTAGCGGTAGAAAACGCAAGAAGCTAGAGTTTGTATGTGAAACATTTTATGCCTAGCAAATGGGTTGTTTTTCTCTAGATGTAGCCCAAAATATCTCCGTGAGCATTAGCAACACCTTTCTCGGATATTGAAGCCAAACCTCATTGCACTACTTAGCTTTGTAGAGTGTAAATAACTGTTGGGTTAAAATAATATTAGACGATGGCCAGTTTTGACATCCTGGTTATGTTAAGGATGTGCTTCACCCTGAGAAATACTCAGTAATCCTTAGACCTGACATTTACATTGCTTGTGTGAACTCTAATTGTGTGTTGTTACCATGGTGAAGTGAGGTAAGATTTCTTGATGTGTATAGTTATTTATTTTTTATTGCCGAGAGAAGCACTACACTCATATCCCCATCGGGTGATGCTTTCAAGGTCTATGTTCATAAATTAATGCAGATTTGACTCTGGATGATGCATGGTTGGGGAAATTCAGAGAGGACTGAGGGGTATGTTTGCGTTAAAGTGGACGCTGTTAGATGTGGCAGATAGTAGGTTATTTACATACATATTATTGGAAGAGAGGGACAAAGACACCCTGTTGCGCTCAAAACAAGAATTATAGAGTGAAGATAAGTCTAGATTTTCAAGTGAGATGTATCACATGACATACGACACGTGAACACAGTAACAAGCATGAGTTTATTGTGATGGTTGTTATAAATATATGTGTATGTGTATATATATATATATATATATATCCATATATATATGAATGTATGTGTGTGTGTATGAATAGATATATACACACATATACACATACACATACATATGTATGTGTATGTGTGTGTGTGTGTATGTGTGTGTGTGTGTGTTTGTGTGTGTATGTGTGTGTGTGTGTGTGTGCGCGCGCGTCTCTATCTGTGCAACACATATATAGGCACCATCTTCTTCAAATATATAATACTCAACATATTTGTCAAAAAAAAAGCAAACAGTTGCATTTGACCTGAATTGTTTATACTTTTTCTGTCTCATTGTGTTAGGAGTGAACTAGTGCAATATTTTCTTGTGTTTGCCGTTAGTTGATGAATTACTGCGGGTCTCCATATAATTTGTTGGCAGCTGACACGTCTTAGAGTTAGGGGAAAGCAAATGAAATTACGACGAATAGTACAACTACGCCCTTTATAGCAAAAGAAATTGTCGTTTACCGTTATAAGAAAAACCGGCTTACTTGTGACTATACATTAAATTAGAAGTCATGCATAGCAATAAAGAAACACACACATGTTGGCCATCGTTTACAATTTGTTTTTCTTCATCGCTTGATGTATCGAGGTCTAAAAATGCTAAACGTGTCCAAGTATAACAACTGATATTCAAAAGAAAACACTAAAATAATTAACATTAAAAATAAATAAACAGTTTTGAGATAGCTTAAATGCATTTTCTTTAATGTGTTCTTACTTAAAAATAACTTTATATCATACGGAGAAAGGTGTGGTGGGAACCAGGAAGATATTTATTTATCCAGTTGCTTCTCATTCTTCAAATATAAATTCACCAAACCATTAGGTTCTTATTCAGAAGAGCAAAAAAATATTTAACGGAGGGAAGAAAAAGGAACATTAACCACATTTCGTTAAGCATGACAAGAACATAGCTATTTGAGGCTACCAAGAGTAACATAGGAAGAAATAACTATAATCTATGTTATCAAGATAGTAGCCAGCTTAAGTTTTGCGCTACGACGTATTTTCATATGAAACGCCTCATCAATATCTCCTTCCTTGCCCTGTATTTTGTTCCTTTACATCAAGATTGAGTTTTGAACTCAGAATATAAATAATTTTGAAACTTTCATTTACCCCGGCGAGAAAAAGCAATATTACTGTAGTAGTAGTAGTAGTAGTAGTAGTAGTAGTAGTAGTAGTAGTAGTAGTAGTAGTAGTAGTAGTAGTAGTAGTTGTTGTTGTTATATTATTATTATTATTATTATTATTATTATTATTGTTGTTATTATTATTTTTCTGTTTGACATTTGCTTTGCATTTGCACAAGTTGGCTCCAAGTCTCACCCAGAGACCTTATTATTATTATTATTATTATTATTATTATTATTATTATTATTATTATTATTACTACTAATATTCCGCCGAGGTAGATTCGCGTTTTCGGGGTCGATGAATTAAGTACCAGTAAAACATTGGGATCGATGTAATCGAATAGTCCCTCCCCTCAAATGTCAGGCTTTGTGTCTTTAATAGATAGGATTACTGTTTTTATTATTATTATTATCATTAGTAGTAGTAGTAGTAGTAGTAGTAGTAGTAGTAGTAGTAGCAGCAGCAGCAGCAGCAGCAACAGTAGTAGTAGCAGAAATTCAGCACGATAGGAATTACAGATAGTAGTGGTGCGATGGGATACAATTTGGTTTCAAGACAATTACTATGTCATTTTGCTTCCCAACATAGGGATCTTTACAAAATACGCAAATGCCCGACCTAATCAGTTATACGAGTTCAGAATTATGATGTTCTTGAGTGTCATCAAAACAAAAACGATTAAATCAATTCAAAATGTATTTCCTAATCATTCCCAAGCCAAAGCAATGGCGGAAACACAAACAGAATCACACACGCACAATCGCCCACTCACTAAATTACACACACACGCGCGCACACACACAGCGAGTTTTATTCACTTGCTGCGCAGGTGGGATTGAACCCGTAGTGGAACCGAACCCGGAACCATATGATTGGGAAGCAAGCTTCTTTATCTCTTTTAAATTGCCATAAAGGCATTACATAGAAGGAGACACTACAACACATAAGGGGACATATAACAATTAAAATAAAAACATGATGCTATGAATGACACATGAAAATGAACATGAAAAACATTAAAATCAAAATATTAAATAATGATACATGAATGATAAATGAGAAAAGAGAATATGAAAAGTGTGTTACTCACCCCACACTGAGTAACATCACTCGCCACCTTTGAGTCCTGAGTCCTCTTTAGTCTTTAATCTAGTCTTTCGTTTGCTGTTTTCCCCATCACTGAGTGACAACACTCTCTCTCCTCTATGTACACGTAAACTTTTCACCGGGGAAGGTATCTTGTAAATTTGGTGACGTCTGTTCTTTCTTCTTTTTTCCTGTGGGGAGAGGGGGGGGGGGTTGGTACCTGTATGTAGAAGGTGGGTCTGAGTGGTCTTGGGTGGGACGGAGTTAGTCTGGGGTCTCACATCACACTGACTGTTCTTCCTCTTCTTTCTCTTTTTCCTTTTATTCTCTGTCATGTCCATTCATCCTCCTTGTTCCTTCCATCTTTCTGTACTTTATCTTTTTTCTCCTCCGTCTCCAGCACCGCCTCTTCTGTCGTTTTCCTCTGAAGAGGGCAGTGAGCTCTAATGTGGCCTTTTTGGCCACATTTAAAGCATCGCGGAACTCTGCCCTCTACTCATACTCTCAATACTATTTCTCCCAACGTCACCGTCTCCGCCAAATTTTCCAGCTGCTTCGCGTTTGCTTGTATGATTTCCCATGTTTTTCCTCTATATCTTCCTTCCTCTGTCTCTGTGGCTTGGAGGACAGCCACCTCCTCCTCACTTCCTGCGAGGACGGCTGCCGCAACCCAAGCCACTTCTATATCGGATGGAATTCCTTCTACCCTCACCTTAGAAATCTTTCTTCCAAGGTACGTGGGTAGAAGTACTACTACCTCCGTTTTTACAGTTGCACTCGCCAGCCTCTTTGCCTCCTCCGCTGTCCTAAACAGGACAACTACCGTCCCATATCCATTTTCTTTCGCTATGTATGTCACTTTCTTCGAAAACACCTTCATTGCTTTCTCTACTTTTTCCATCTCCATCCGCTCCACCTTCCTACTCTCCACTGAGTACACCTTGTAGGTAGTGGTCTTCTTTTCCATATTTTCCATTACTCTTTTCGGGGGTAATAACTTTACGTCACCGCCAACCTTCTGTGTCATCTTACACAGCTCTTTCAGTCTGGCTAGGTCCGCCTCCCTTTTCTTCACCTCTGCAGCCTCAGCAAAACTCTTTACTCTTTCCAAATGCTCGTCCATTCTATTTACCGCCTCAACGAGCTCCTCCTTCGCTGAGGACAGTTCATACTCGCTAAGGTCTGAATTTTATTCCTCTCCACCAGTACAACACTCACCGACAAACCGCTGCTAAGCAGGTAAAGAAATTCCGTCCGTCTCGTCAAAAATCAACACAGCGAATAGAGCGACGAATGCGCGGGAAGCAAGCTTCTTACCACACAACCACACTTGTGCCTATGTGTGTGTGTGTGTGTGTGTGTGTGTGTGTGTGTGTGTGTGTGTGTGTGTGTGTGTTTGTATGTAAGTATATATCGGTTATTACAACGCGTGTTCCAGTTGGTTGAATCAACGGAATGGTCTGCTCGTGAAATTAACGTTCAAGTGGCTGAGTATTCCACAGAAAAACATACCCTAAATGTAGGTATCAGGAAGATTCAGTATGATACAGAGTGTGACAAGTTGGCCCTTTGAATTGCAGATAGAACTCATTTTTTACCAGCTGCCTGGTCTAGAGCGGCGTGAGATAAAGTTTCTTGCTCAAGGACACAACTTGCCGCCGAAAACCAAACTCACAATCTTACAGCCTGCCACGATTATACAAACAACAAAATAACAGTGAGAAACAAGCGCACACACACCACGCACATACACATAGAAATGCATACGTACACATATACATCCCTACGTGTGTTTGTATGTATGTGTCAGTGTGTGTTTATGAATTTGTGTGTTGTGTGTGGAAAGCGTTATTGAAACAGCTAAATGAGATATGAATATTTGAAATATCACTAACATTGTTTTCTGTTATACACTTGATTGTTTCACTTTGTTTTTCTATTTTATATATGCGCGCGGCGTGCGTACACGCACACACATACACACATATAGTTCTTGAGTAGTCTTCAATCTTTCACAGATAATTATGAACTAGTTATATAATGTAGTGCTTTAATCAAGCGACTGCTCACCTTCATTTACATAACTGTTCGTCATGCTTCCTAAATCTTCGATAAAATGTCCGATTTTCTATTTTTGACAATTCTGATGGCATTTCCATCAATACTTTACCAATATGACCGCACTTGTTGCCACTCAAGCCTCAGTATAGCCGTAAATTATAAAGTCAAGGCTGTTTCCTTTCAGGGAAGAAACTAGTTGCATGCATCAATGAGTCATTCATGCATGAATGTTCATGCACGTAAATTCCATCAGTTATTATCTTCTTGTAGTACAGCTATTCCTTAGTTTGCACGGCATTCGAGCCATCCTACAAGATTTTAAGATATCGGCTTCATGTCAGTAAAACTCAGCGAAAGTAATCCGTAAGGAATTATGGGAAATGAAGATCAGGTTAGTTAGTTCACAGAGAAATCTGTTCAAAATGGATTGTGTAAAACTAGCAGATGTACCGATGCTTTCGCTGCAATGCTAGTTTGCTAATCCTTACATGATATCTTTCAACGCAGTTCCGAATAATGATCACGGTTGCTCGCATGTCAGCAAAATCAGAGAAAATTGAATCAACAACGAAAGGCAGACGATAATGGCTCATGGGCTGATGGGAAATCATTCATTGTTAAATAATTCGATTTCATTACTTTTCTTATTCTTTGGCTTCATATCGGTGAACAACAACAAAAAGAAGTCTAGGTAAAATAAATACCAAATTGCGATGAGTATGATGGAGACTTGATTACTCTTGCACACAATTCTCCTCGGCATCTATTTTCATATATACAGACACACATACACACATGCACACACGTGAGTGCATGCACATATGCACACACGTTAGCGCATACACACACGCACACACGCGAGCACATACACCCACATATTTTCTCCTTTCTATCAAGCACACATACTCTCTCTAGTAACATACTCTTTCTCATTCACGTATGTACTACATCAAACTCACTTTCTCTTATATGTTTATACACTTTCTATAATCTCACTAAGCTTTTCTATCTTTTTACATTCATTTAGCTTCTTTCTATATTTCTTTTATTTTTCTCTATAATGCTACATTATCTCACCACATCGATCTCACTGCCTTGTTTGTTTGTTTTTTCTTTTGCTACTCACACATACAATGAAATGTAGTTCGTCTACATATGTCTCTCTCTTATATACCGCCACTGTCTCCTTCTCAAACGTTCTCTTTCTAGCCTTTATCTTACATTTTTTGTCCTTCGTACTTTTACCTTTTTTTGTATTAGTTTTTTTTTTCCTTCAAACAACGACTATTCATCATAAACATTCTCGTTCTCTTTGCAACCAGATTTTTTCTCCCTTCTGCGTTGTATATTTTTCCTCTGTATTCTTCCCTTTTTTTTTACTACTAGTGCTACTAATACTATTACTACTACTATTATTCTTACTACTGATGATGATGATGACAATGATGATTGTGATGGTGATGGTGATTGTGGTGTTGGCGGTGGTTACTACGTTAATGATGAAGGCGACGATATTGTTGATGTTGGTGCCGCTGTTATTTATGATAAAGATAACGTTGATAACACTATGTTTACACAACCTGACTGTGGACAGTAAAAGAGGGATCAATATTATACTATCTAATGAATCTATTAAATCTAATTATCCTATAAATGCTGCAGTACCTCTAATAAAAACTATGTATTAAAGTTTAGTATGAAAAATAAACACTATTGACGCATCAGTAATTTGCTTAAGAAAAGCAACCGCGTGTTATATATTCAAATGAGTTCATTTAATTATAAACTTAATAACAGCGGCTTTAAACACAATTTCACAGTCGTAGGTTAAGTTAAAGAGAAAAATAAGAGATTGCTAACGAAAATTAAAGGCGTATCTAGTGGATTATTGTTTTACCCTCTGAAGTGAGGTTGTATAAAGATGACACACGTAATGTATAGAAAATATTTAATTAATTTATTGAGGAAATGTTTTTTTTCATAAATGCAGTAACGGCTAAAATCTATAGATTTACCCATAGTAAATTTATGAATGAAAAGAAGCACTTCTGATATATTAAGAGCTTATAACGTGTGTGTATGTATGTATGTATGCATGTATGTATGTATGTATGCATGTATGTATGCATGTATGTATGTATGTATACATACATGTATGCATGTATGTATGTATGTATGTACGTACGTACGTACGGACGGACGGACGGACAGACGGATGGATGGATGGATGGAAGTTTTGCTTCTAAAGCAAGTGAGGCCACTATTTATCTAAAGAACTCAGAACATTTTCTACTCAGAAAAGATATTTTAAAAAAATATTTTGTGACATTCTGCAATATTCTTTCTAGTTAAATTAACTAAATAAGAATTTAACAGGGAAAATGTATCAGATGATGAAACTAAGCGGTAAATATGGAAGGCACAAAATTTCAAATTATGAAATATAATTAAAATTTGAAATAAAATCGCTTAGAGAATCAACTAAACGAGAAAAATGATGATTAAATGAAAGGAGTATAAAGAGAGTGAGTGGTAGTGAGAAAGAAACAAACAATATAAGCAAGATAGACAGTGAGAAAGGATGAGCATAAGGGCGTACTAGAGTTGAAACCGGTTTAAGTTAAAATATGATCTGATTAAAATTATTTATGATATTCGACGAGAACAGATAGAAAGAATTACGCGTGAGCAAACAGAAGGAAATGAATATGATTAAAAGACAAAAAAGTAAACACTGTGAGACGTTATTGGCAAATAAATAAGTAGCTGATATTTTTTTATCCTACTGCAAGGAATAGTTCTGCTTACATCTTCCTCACTAACGGCCCTTAGAGCTTACATCCTAGACGCTTTATTATACAAAGTTGTTTGCACCTTGTCTCATTAGCCTTCTTATCTACCCCTCTCCAAACATGCATATAATCTCAACTATAAGCAATTTATCTAAAGAAAACTTTTACTCTCACTCTTACTTATTTTCTAACTTTCATAAATTGCTTATGATCTTGATTGTCACGATTAGCGTTTACGTACTTCCCTCTTTCTACCTTTCTACGTATACCCATATATCTCTCTGTCTCATACAAACGCTATGATTCAATCTACCTCATATTTTGGTATATTGCCTATACCCATTCGTTCGTTTTTAGACAGTAAACTAACTTACCGTTAAATTTCCATTCTTCTTGTTAGTCAATTTCACTGCCATCTATTTCACTCTGACACTTGATCTTTGGTGTGTTTGAACAGCCAATCCCAATCATTTGCGAGTCACTATATGGAATGTACTATTCATCTTTTCGATCGCTCAATACAAAACGTGGCTCGTGAGATCTCCGTTCGGGTGATTTTCCTGAGTTACCATCTCACTATTGTACGCTAATCCAACGCAAGGTTACCCATTTGCAGGCCTGTTGCCTTGAGTAACGTGAAATGAAGTGTTTTGCTCAAGAACAAAACGCGCAGCATGTTAAAGAAATTTACTTCGTAATCTCGAGATTCGTTCCTACAGCGTGACATGGTAGGCATGTCACTTATGTCTTCGCCTCACGTCGACACGACCCGAGTGAGTAGGACGGGATAGATGGAAACTGTTTGAAACTCGTCAAATATACTGTACCAGTAGTTCAAAATACAAGTCGTATGATACAATGTGTCAATGTGAACATTCCTGAGAGCTATATTAAGATTACACATGTCTCTGAAATACTCAGTCACTCATTTATTTAAAGAGCAGGTCATCCCGTTGACTGAACAACTGATCACACTTTGTCGAAATCAACGAATGAGCCATATGTGTTCATGTGTGTGTGTGTGTGTGTGTGTGTGTGTGTGTGTGTGTGTGTAGTGTGTGTGTGTTTTCGTGTGCGGGTTTGTGTTTGTATGTGTCCTTATTTTATTTGTGTTTGCTTACGTATCCGTGTGTACCTGTGCAGCATGTATAAATTTACATACATGATGTTCTTCTAGTGTTAGTTCGTTCTTATACACTTCATGTATTAAGAAATTATATCCTCTTTAGTCTAAGAAATAAGATATATTTTGGAGCAGTTCTTTAGCAAATAATGGACCATATTTGTTGGAGGTTTTGTTATTTTTAAGAATATTTGCTATATTTTTTACATGACTAATAATGTCATATATTTAACTGGAGGCGCCTTGCAGATTTAGGAGACTAAAGAACTGCTCAAGATTATAAACTTCAATGTCTAAAAAAAAATGCAGCTTAAAGTAAACTGAGTGAAAGATAAAACGTGTTATAAATGTTTAAACGGTTTTATTTAAACCGGATTACTGTCGTCTGAATTTTAACAAATTTTAGTCATTAAACTATAAAACGATTTTTATCTTCTTGCAATCATGGAAACCAATCATAATGGTTATATTCATAAATTTCATACACACATATATCATGTGAACGTCTGTAGATAGAATGTAGCTTTCACAAGGACATATGAAAATGTACACTTATAATGCGTAAACATGAATTATTTACGTATGTACATACATACATGCCTAAAGATAATACAAGTGAACACAGCAATAGGAGACTTATAGGAAAAGTAATCTCACATATAGATGTGGGCATGTTATTCTTTATCAATATATAATACATATCATAAGTACACAGCGATATAATGAGAGAAAGACATGTAAACATACATTTAATTGATTCTAAATTAGATACACGGTCTGAAAATTTGGGAATTTGATTTCTTGGTATCATCGGTTCAACCACTTAAGGAATAAAAGATAAAGTTGACTTAAGCAGCCGAAAGAAATAGGGTGAAGCATTTTGCCAGATGCTCAAACGATTCCGTCAATATATGCTTTTGTTTCAAATTTTGCCTCAAGGCCAGGAAATTATGTTATCAACTCTGAATGTATAATGAAGGTAAAGTTAACCGCAATGATATTTGAACTCACGAAGTGAAGAACCGGAAAAAATGACGTTAAATACTTTGTGCGGCTCTGTAACGATTTTGCCAGCTCATCACCGTGCACTTGTACTTGTTGATAATGGTTTCAAACTTTGACACAAGGCCAGAAACGTCGGGGGAGGAGCAAGTCGATTATATCTACCCCGTTGCTCAACTTGGTGGAATTTGCACTCAGAGCATAAGAGAGATGATATGCCGCTAAGTATTTTGCCTGGCGTGCTAACGATTCGGCCAGCTCGACGCTTTTTTCTGCTCGTTAATGATGAGAGATTTCAAACTGCAGCACAACAACGTACCTGTGGACAGTGTTTACTTTACTTACCCCAGTCTGTAAAATTTTTAACCAGTCAGCGCGAGGGAATAGTGGATTACAACGACCTCAGTATTTCACTGGTAATTGATTTATCGACACCGAAAGGAGGAAAGGTAAAGTGGATCTCGGCGGAATTTGAACTCAGAACACGAAGACAGACGAAACGCTGCTAAGCATTTTGCTCGGCGTGCTAACGATTCTGCCCGATCGACAATGATGATGATGATGATGATGATGACGTGGTTGATTTTGACGATGATGATCATCATCATGATGTTGATTGAAGCACTGAGGTTGCAAAAGTATGTTGTGCAATTTGAAGAAAGATTACTATCGGTATCTAGATAATTGAAGAACAGAAGGAAAATCAAGAGAGCAAGTAAATGAAAAGAAATGGATTTACATGACCAATTCATGTGACAAAACGAGTATGTTGAAATAACGCTGGCTATAGCAGACGGACAAAAACCTTAAACGAGAGATCGAAGTGCTGATTATAACGGTTCAGGAACAAGTAAGTATGACGAATCTGATAAAGGCAAAGATGAACAAAACTGAGTTAGACAGCAGATTTAGATTAATCGCTAGTAGGAACACCGTATTTCGTTTATCAACCATAATATACTAACGAATATATGACAAGTTTATAGTTGATAATGTATCCACCCTTTTTCTTTTAGCGAAATGATTTAATCAATATCTATTCAATATTGTTACAGTGCAAGGCGTCGAACTGACAAAGATGTTAGTACGCCTGGTGAAATGCTTAACGGTATTTCGTCTGTCTTTACGTTCTGATTTCAAATTCTGCCGAGGTCGACTTTGCCTTTCATCCTTCCCGGGTCGATAAAGTAAGTACCAGTTGCGTACTGGGTCGATATAATGGACAGGTCCCCTCCCAAAAAACAAAAAAATTTCGGGCCTTGTACCTAGAGTAGAAAAGAATATTGTTACAGCGCTAAACTTTTATAAGTTTAATACTTGGTAGTATATTATGGTTGCTACACGAAATACGGTGTCCCTACAAGCAATTAATATATATGGACCAGTTGTCCGGAATGTATTTGATATGTAAATTGGTCTATTCAGTAGTGTTACACCGCTAAATTAAATGACTATCAAACAATGGTACTGATGAAAGAGCAATAACTTCTGAAATATGCATATACACTCATTACTTAATCTTCTATTTTCGATCATATTATTTACATAGACGTATTCGTACTCGGAACGCGGTAACTTTCAGTGTTGGCTGTAAATTGTAAAGAATATCTGTTGAGATAACTCTAAAGTGTGTAAATATAGAAGGAGACGAAAATATCAATCAGCATTCGAATGAGTGGAGCAAACAGCTATTTAAACAAGCTACTATTTAGGCAGGCAACAATGTGTGCGTAAAACAGTGCACGAGGATGTTGTCAGAGTGTGTACCTTCCAAAAAACAAAACAGGAAAAATGTACGAATACGAACCAGAGTCTGTGACAAGGGTAATAATTAGAAGATCTTATGGAACTTTCCCATAAGGACTGATTTTATTATTAAAAGAAGAAAACCAGATATGATTATAGAGAGCAATGTAAACAAACAGTATTAGATCCCATATTTTGCATTTCTCTAAGATAACAGAGTGGATACCAAAACAAATTTAAATTAAGAATTATCAGGACCTAGCGAGAGAGCTGAAGAGACTGTGGGAGACTAAGACAACAATTATTCCTGTCATAATTGGTGCATTTGGCACAACATCCAAACTGCTACTGAAAAGACTGAAAGAGATTAGAATTGAAACTTTTATTGTCCACTTGAAGAAAATACCATCCGGTATTCTTTAAGAATCCTAAAAAAGATTATTGAGATTTGAGGAGACTTGTCCCTGATAATTAAATTAGAATGCAATAGCTTAATAATGATGATGATGATGATGATGACGACGACGACGACGACAACGATGATGATGATGATGATGATGATGATAAGGATTATTTCTTTATTAACTACAAACGGTCGACAAAAAATTGAAGACGTTACAGGGCTATTTATTGTAGCATTTCATTTAAAAATGAACATGTAAAAATCGGATATTAAAATCAAAACAAAAAAAAAACAATTTCAAAGAGAAATTCTTCCAAAGGGAGAAGGGACATCCGGGTGTTACACGTGGAACCACTCATTCCCACACACAGATACACACAAACCATGAACACCTGAACTGCTAAAGCAAAGTTTTCTCACCCAGCTATCCCCTCTAACATACACGTGCATATTCAGAGGAGGCTCGTTCACTCGGAACATGCTCACCACTCACTTTTCTGTGAAGCATTACTTCTCTCTCCAGTCTCTATTTCCTTTTCATCTGAAACTTGTAGAAGTTGATGCCAGCTTGATCATAGAAGGCATTTATCTTACACCTTTTAATGAAATTTAGTAAGCAACATCTTATACCGGAATGTAAAGAATTCGAACAACTTCTGCAAAGCAAGTTTTCTAACCCTCAAATAATCCTACTGGATAGTTGCCTTAATTGTCTCTAGTTTCAGCAGAAACTTTCGGAGCTATGACATGGTTGAACAATCAATCCCAACCAGTCGTGGTTCGCGGTACGGCTTGTACTATTCATCATTTCGATCGCTGAATACAAAACGGCTCACGAAACTTGTTTGGGTGATTTTCCTGAGTCATAATCTCACTCTTGTATGTGAATCCTATTTCCAGGTGAGTGGACCAAAGCAACATGAAACGAAGTGTTTGCTTAAGAACACAACCTACACTCTGTCTGACAATCAAAACCACAATCTCGCAGTATTGAGTGCAACACCCTAAACACTACCTTCATCACCAGTAAATTTTGGAGAAGAGACTTTGTCGATACAATGAACTCCAGTATTTGATGAAACGTTAGTTATATCGACACCAAATTGATAAAATGCGAAGCTGATTCCGAAGCTATTTGAACTTAAATACTAGAGAATCAGAATAAAGGCATTTTTTACTTCCAAATCCCTAACAATTCACCCAATCCAAATAAATGAAGGAAAAAATTGCAAGAAGAGCGATTTTAGTATTAGCGACTTTAACAATTCAACAGAAGCAATAACAGATTTTTTTTTAAAAATAAATAATACGAAAACAACAACAAGAGCATAAACTACCGACAACAATAAAGATAACAATAATAATAAGAGACATCAAAAACAAACAAAAATGATGATTAGACGACAAACGGAAACGAAAGAAAATAGAAAATAAGTTGATGTCATTTTCTTTGTTTAAAACAAAAAGATCATTATAAACAGCATGCTACATATGTGTCTGTTTTCTGAAATTATATCATGAAAACAATGGGTAAATAAATAATATATAAGAAATGAAAATAGAGCGCAAGAGAAAGAGAGAGAGAGAAAACCATTAAATATCGTCCAGGACATTCCACGAGACATGAAGTGAAGCTATAAGCTGCTGCTGCTATTACTACTACTATTACTACTACTATTACAAGTAGTAGTAGTAGTAATAGTAGTAGTAGTAGTAGAACAAATATTGTCGTTGTTAACAATGACATGATTATCATTATTATTATCATTTCTTGAATTATTTAACAAAAGAACTTTTAAGATTTCGTTTCTATTGAGCTCTTTTTTCTTTATATTATTTCTTTATGTTTTTTATTTATTTTTATAGACTTATTTTAATGTATTTAATTATTTATTTCTTTTTTTCGTTAGGATATTGTCTTACTCTAAATCAGCATGTTTTATCTTCTTGTCTTATTTAGTATTTGCAGATTCCTGAGATTGCTTGATTACTTACAGCCGCCATGACGCCAAACTAAATGCTTACGCTAAGATTTTCGTGACTATTTAAATACTATTTGAGACACCAGAGTTTGTAAATTTCGAATTCGCAAGATAAACTTCGAATCATAAATAATTTCATTTATAGCTTCTAAAGGCGAAGGCTGGGTTGGCAGTGGCCGCTATCAGCAATACGAAGAAGTACACTGCGGTAATGAACACAGTTTCAACTACTACATCATATTAAATACCAAACTGGTTTTGTATGTAGTCAAGTGAAATCACCGCATAACAATTTAACTAAGTGAAGAGACACCGTTTAAAAGCCATCCATTTATTCATTTCTTTGACAAGTACAAGTTGATTAGTTTCCCGAAATGAGAGTTGATTGAACAAGCCTATGACGAGAAACATTCCAACCAAAATCAACCCATGTTTTGTTTTCAGGCATCGAGTGTCTAATACTGTTATC
>NC_142929.1:103389950-103454950 GCF_046866305.1 Octopus bimaculoides
ACTATGTGTGTGTGTGTGTGTGTGTGTGTGTGTGTATGTGTCTGTCTCTGTGTGTATAAAGTATATCCTCTCTTGATCATGACTATGTTCACGAATAGGGAATGAAGCAAAAGTATCTTTCAGATGTATTTCTACATTTATATATGTATATTCGTGTATGTGTGCGTTTGCATGTGTGTATGCGTGCAGGGATTGTGTGAGTGTCTCTGTGTGTGTACCTGTATGTGTATGCAAGTGTGTGAGTATAAGCATAAACGTATATCTACGTACCTAAGCTTACATATACTGTTTAACAAGACATATAAATATGTGTAGGTGTTGTCTATCCGAATGTGTGCATAACATGACTGTAATATGCAAGGATAGACTACTTTCTGAATGTGGGAACAATTTCAATGATTTATCTTTTGATTCTTGACATGTGAGTGGGAACTATAATATACATCCACATAAAAAAAAAACAAGCTGCATAAAGGACGATACGGAATACTTCATAGATCAAGTTGTTAAGCCCAGACTACAATGTCATAGCATTTGTCCTAGAAACCATATTCTGTTTTGTTTTGTTTTGTTTTTTTCTTGTCAATGATTTTTAGTTTTAAAATACGAAAAATGTAATAAGAAAAGTAGAAAATTCTGAAATAAAATATATAAATAACACAAACTATGAAAATAAATAAAAATATGTTATTTTTATATTCTTGATTTACTTTCGCTTTAATATAATTATTTCAATGAGAGCTTTCGTCCGGAAAAAGTTGTTTTCTAAGTTAGTCGATAAACAGATCTTGGAAAAGAATATTTCACGATTTAACGAATTTAGACTATTTAGCACATTAATTATTTTAATTTGTATTTTTGATTTTATTTTCATACTTTTTTATGTCTCTACTTAATGTCAAATGTATTAGGAAGACAGGAAAATAGAGATACTTTTAAAATCTTATTTCAAAATATTTCACTTAATATTCTTAACATTATTGTTTTGAACAACAGGACCCAAGGCCTCATATTTTGAGGAAGAGATATAACAGAGTAAACTGATACTGTTATTTCACTAGAACTTTCTTTTATCAACACCAGAGAGTTGAACGCCACTACAAATAACATCCGAAAATACTACGTAAGGAGAAAATTGCATATCAAGAAAATAAAACGTAATGCATGCGGATCATAAAGACAGCATGGTCAGTTTTTGGGACAGTTGACGAGTATCTTCGCGTTAATATAGTACTGAATCATGCGATAGTACGTACTAGAATCAACTCGGAGGTTTTATTTTGTCCCCATATTATTGGCTCATCGAAATGCTAGCAACATGTTGGTGACACACAGATGAACTTCATTAAAATGATACTAAGGAAACAGAAAGACGGTCCTTACGGTCACGAACGATGATCATATCTGAAACTCATGCCTCACATGAATATCTACGGGGCTGTTCCAAAGTTATCGTATTTCTAGTAGTTATTTCATTTTATACTTTTTGCCTTTAATTATAAGGTATAGACACGGCTGTAGACAGTAAATAAAACGAGACACTTAGAGAGGAAGAGCGAGAATCAGCCTCATTCTCAATCTTGTACATGGATAATCTAAAATAGTATATTGCGTTTAATAAGCAATTCTTTTGAGTCTTTCCTACATTTTCAGGCAGTTAAGTGGAGTTATTAAGATGTCCTTTCTTCTGGAGAAATGCAATTTTGGTGACAAGAAGGTTGAGCATGATTTGTTGGAAATCAGGGGTTGTAAGATAATACAAGTGTTGCGAAATTACATATGCTACAAATAGATAGGCATAGACGAGAGGAAAACTGTATGTATATGTGTGTTTGAGTATGCATGCACGTGTATGAACATTTCGTCTCCAAGATAAGAAAAATAAAAATTTTGATAGAATCAAAAAAATATTAATAACATCTCAAAAACATGAATACTGTGGCAGGAAACCTTTTTCAGAGCCAACCATAATATATGACTTCGCATAAATGTGTAATATGAAAAGCCTACTAAAATTATAAGCACCATGTACTAGAAAATAAACGTGATATTCAGTGGACTGTACATCGTAGGTGTTACACGAATGTCAACGTTAGGGAGGAAAATAAAGAAGCACTTATCAATCTGGCACAGAATCTTTTCTATACAAAAGAATGCTTGCAACGTGATCTTGTTGGCTATGATCATAAAACAGAAGCAAACTGTTTACATCAGCAGCAAAGTATTATCGCTCAAGAGATTAGAATATAATCAAAGATATAAGGTATAAACCGAAAGTAGTAGTAGACAAGAATATATTGATGGGACATAACTATATAGTGGCGAACAAAGAGAAGCGTTTGGTTTTGTACAATCATATCACGATGGATGATGTACAGTTAAAAGAGATGATACAAAACCTCACAGGGTTGTAAGAATAAATTACTGAGAGACAGATCCATAACCAAACACATAAGTTTGCACATATATTAGATTGACTACCAGAGAGTTTTTGTTAGTGTAAACTACATTTGTATCCTGGAAAAATTATCATTGAGTAAGTTAGCATCAATAGTAAGTAGGCGTGTTAAACATGTACGTTACGAGTAAATATCAAACAATTCTGAATACACAAATGAGAGGGAATACTAAACACATATTCGGTTTCTCCACGAACAGGAATATTTCAAGGAGACCTCACTTCTCTCAATAACGTTTAACCAGATTAAATCAGAGATTGGACTCGGGATCAGAGAGCTATGTATTTTACATATGGATGACATTAACTTGCATGTTGCAGATTATAAAAGTTAGAGACACGAATGTAGACAGTAAATGGATTTATTAGAAGAACGGATGGGTTAGAACATGCGCTAAGACAACCTTATGAAGAGTGAAATTAATCTGGAAGATCTGTATGATAGAGACATGAATATGTGACTTTTAGACCAAACGCAAATTTACAAATATCTAGGAAGAAATTAAATAGAGTACAATCCAAGGAATTTGTCGCAAGAAATATAGATACATTATATTAATATTAAGATGGAGCTAACTTTATGAGACAGCGATGTAATAGTATCAATATTTTCGATGTCTCACTTGTAAGTTGTGGATATGTGATTCAGTGTATGTGTTTGTGTCAACGCCCCCAGGCGAAGAAGTAGGATCTCCCAAGACATATAAATAGAAGTAGTCTGGCCGTGGTAGGAGTGTTGAGTAGCAGTTAAGTAGCAGTCGAGTAGCAGTTGCGTAGGAGTCGAGTAGCAGTTGAGTAGCAGTCGAGTAGCAGTTGTGTAGAGGTTAAGTAGAGATTATCCGAAGGTGCTAGATAACAGTAGCTTGAGACATAACAGTATGCTAAATGATCTAGTAACCCTAGATCCAAAAAGAGATAAAATTTGGATATTATGACATGCCATTATAAATTATAGATAGAAAAGAGATAATATAAATAAATAACACGAAAAGTCTTAGTAAGGTAGCGGGGTGAGGGCAGTTTTACATTGAAATATGACAATTCACACAAATATGATGTACAGAATAAGTACAAATAAGTATTGCTTACATTCTACCTCTTCTTCATTTTCCCACGAGCTGTGGTGCTGCTAATTATTTTGATCGTATGAAGTGTGACTCAGCTTTTACGTCGAGGCGATTTCCACGATTCACCTATTGCTACCAAGAAACGGTAATAGCATTGGTTTGTTGCTCTGTGTTAACTTCTCTGGCTATTCTAGACAGAAACCCTCTTAAATGTTCTTTACTACTAACATAATTTCGAACATAATTGTTCTTTCTAAAATAAATGTTTTTTACAGCTTACATAATTTCTAACATAAACACAAGTCCAGAAATTTGAGAATAGGGTTTAGTCTACTATATGGATCCTTGTATTGGACTGGTACTTTATTTAATTAATATAAAATGCAGAAAGCAATTTTCGAGCTCATGTAAAGATCCAGAAGAAATATCGCAAGGCATTCTCTAGACGTTCCAACGATCCGACCAGATGAAAATATCGACAATGACGATAACGGTGATCATGATGATGACGAGTGTGGTGGTGATGGTGATGGTGATGACGACGACGACGATGACGACGACGATGATGATGGTGATGATGATGATGATGATGATGACGACGACGACGATAAAAGAAATAGAGATGTGTTCCCTAGAGATATGCTTGGCAATGCTAAATTGCAAGAATAGGGATTATCCAGTTGATATATTCATATCTACATTTCTAACATAATAAAATCTTAAATACGTAAGAATGTTGAGTTATTTCTAAAATTAGACAACTGTTATGAAATCGATATTGCAGGAAATGTTCGAATCTGTTTTAACTTGCTAATTTGGTCAAAACATACGTAAAATATTCTAAATTAATATACAATGCGGAATATTCTAAACAGTCGTTGATACAAATACAAATTGAATCAATTAGAAACAAAATACAGGATATGTTTAGCATATTTCAGGCAAGTTAATACTTTTATCGTGGAAAAAATCAATATGATTACTTGTTACCGCTGTTCTTTAAGAGAAGTAATTTAATAACTTATCTTACCCTGGATAGTACGTGTGCCTATTGCACGTAGCATATCCTTCCAATGGAATTTGTCTTAGAACTTATATTCAATGAAATAGGGGTTCATAAAATAATATTAAGGCCGTTATCTACACTGATTAATTAACCATACTAATTACAGTGTCTATGTAGGAAAAGGTAAACTGTGATGGCTATTCTGTAGCCTATTAATTCGGACATTCATACACTCGCATGTTGGGAAGGGGCTCTGAACGGCGAATACGCAGAAAATCCTAGAATAACACATTGCAATAAATAAAAAAAAATGCTCCGGAAAAGAGGTTTGGTATTTTTTCTTGTTCAACAGAGAAAATGACGGGTGGTAGAATTCATTGCTTTTCTGAAACTAATTTTAGAATGTTTCCTTTAATAGCATTGTTATTGTTCTGCATGTATTAAAGGGCAATTTCATTCATTTAAATATTACACTTTCTTACATAGTCTTATATATCGTTGATACCATTTGCCTCTTTCTCCCTTATGCAAGATCATGTCATTTACTCTTATTTACTGAAATTAATCCAGCTTAAAGACATGTTGCTAGATTTCTTTTACACCCATCATAATTGGTAATTGTTAACAACTGGTTTTTACCAGGTTGAAGTAGCAAGAGCATAAGGTTATTACTAACACTTCTGGAAAAATATTTCTGAGTTATTAAATGCCTAACTTGTATATTATATCCATAGCATATTGAGTAAGAGCATTGACATTCTGTATGCAATACAGGTTTGCAGGTTCCGTTCAAGTCACAGTACATCTGAGATACTTGATGACGAAATTACTTAAAAATGATTTAGTGGAAAAGAAACGCAAAATAAGTGGTTCACAATATGGAATGTTTTCTACTCTAAAGAGTTTATTCGTTTGGTTTGTAGTTCATTCAGAAATGTTCTATTGCTCTAGGAACATCCTTACTAATATTCTAGAGAGGTTTAACATCATTTAAGCTCATAATTCTCAGCAACAATTACGACAAGATTTCATTATTAACGTAGTATTTCTATCTAATATCTAGTCTGGTTATATTGATGCTGCAATATGTAGTTATTCATTATACAAAGTAACTTTAACCAATGCTTACCTATACATTATAACCAGTTATACATAACAATTTGAATTATATTTCTTCTATGCATATAAGTCGTAAGATATCATGTCATAAATTTCACCACTCACATTGGTTATGAAGGCTAAAATCTTCCTTCATAGCTTTGACAAAAATGTTCTCCTAAAAGGTATTTCTTTAGTGGGACTTGCAGTATCCTGCATAAATGACTACGAAGAGAAGACTTAATTTTGTTTGAATACTTTAGTTTGTCGCATTCACCAAATTTACAATGGACGAAGTTAGACGGAGAAGCTACCTAGCAGCTTCAATCCACTCAAAACTTTACAAATGCTGTAGAGCTGAATATATCTACCAAATTGCTTCGTTCTAGTCTGATGTGAGCTGTTTTCTTTCTAAAATTAGTAATTTTAGAATGAGAATATGAGTAATATTAATACTGTCATTGCGAAATCATATTCATTATTATTAACCATTCTGATTCTTCTTCGTGTTCTAACAACTATGGCCAACGCTAGCAAACACACACACACGCACACATATACGCACACATACATACTCATATATGTATGTATTTATGTATGTATGTACGTACGTATGTATGTATGCATGTATGTATGCATGTATGTATGCATGTAAGTATAAACGTGGCAGTTTACTGCATATAAAACTCTGTCTAGAATTTGTAATTCTTTCACTAACATATGCAATTTTACATCTACTACAAGAAATATTAAATTTATCACGAGAAATATACGTTGAGAATTGTTCCGCTGACACACGCATTTTTAAAAACAGAATAGAAAAATTAGAAACTACTTCAGTATTTCGTTTCTACTCTGGATATAGCGTGTTTCTGAAACGAAAATAAATTACTTTTATTTAAATTTGCCAAAAAAAAAAAGAATGAGAGGGAGAAAAACAGAAGGAAAATAATTGTATATAATTCTTGATAAATATTTAATGTGGTATTACTTCGTCAGTGACTTTGTCCCTCACTGACTCATAACATTCTCTTTCTCTTTTTATTTCTGCTTCTATCTTACTTTCATAGTAGATTTCCCAATCTCTCTTCCCATCTTTCCCTTTTCTCTCCCCTCTCTTTTTCTCTCTCTCTCTCCCTCTCTCTCTTTCTCCTACCTTTTTATTTCTTTAACTCTATATTTCATACAAAATTTTTCTTTTTTCATTTCACTTATATACACACATGCACACACACACACACATATACAGATACATACACACACACACACACATATATATACATATATATATTTATATACACAGAGGCATACTTACATATATGTACACATTACGTATGCCTATATAACTGCTTATGTGCGTCTATATGTGTGTGTTTACGTATCTACGTGTGTATGTGCAACTATGTGTGCCTTTATGATACATTTTGTTTTGTTTATTACATAGGTATTTTGTTTTGGGTTTCATTATATATTTTCTGAGTGTTATTACAAGCAACGATGCAAATTTTTAAAGTCCTTTTTTCAATTTTCGTGACTGTATAAGAACATGTATATACATTTGTATTTGTATATATATATATATATATATATATATATATATATCATAAAAATATACCACATATGTGTGTGAATGTGTGTATGTGTGTCTGCATGTATGTATGTACGTTCGTATATTATATAAATCTAGCTTGAAAACACGACTTTGACTTATTTATATATATATATATATATATATATATATATATATATATTTTTTTTTTTTTTTTTTTTTCTTCGAAGCAGCTTCAAATATAAAATTTTATTTTTATTATATAACTGAAACGTTAGAAAATTTCTCGAAAACATCCACCTTCCTAAAGTTACATTCCGGATTATTAAAGCCTTGCATAAGTCAACACCCTGGTTTAACTTAGTGTCTTCAATGTATATGCACATAACGGTAATTTAACACCTTTTAATACTGTAGCGCTTCATGTTTTACTGGGTCATCAGAAGCTAATAGCCATTCCTGTTGTAGTTGCTTTTGTAAAAGTTTAATTCTGTGTTGCTGGTAACATGTCCATTAAAGTCCAAATTTGTTCCGAGTTGTTTTTTTTATGCTTTTTTTTAATGAAAGTGGCTCCCGTTATATTTGTACGTTACGTACTCGTAGCTAAGATAGAGCTTCCGAACTTCCTAAAGATAAAAATCTATCTAAACTCATAAAATTTCTGATGAATTTTTTTCTTTTAATTTCGTTTTTGTATTTGGTTTGCAAGATTCTAGTTGTAAATTCGGGTGTTGAAGCAAATTTTGTTAATCTAGGGAGAGTCATTACGCCAATAATGATAATAACACGCACAGGTTCAATTTCACTTCTTTATTATTAGTCAATTGGTTGAATGTCTATCCAACTAAGTTGTTAGTTGGATGGATATTCTGACAATTGTGTAGTAATAAAGAAGTGAAATTGGACCTGTGCGAGTGTAATAACTGGTGTAATGACTCTTCCAAATTATAAAAACTTTTTTTATATTACTCACTCTAATGTAGAGGCATTACGAAACAATCTAAATTCTATCATATCCATTCCAAAGCCTAAATTGAATAATGAATAAAGCATTAATGTTCGTATATCCATCAAGCCAATGCGATTACGTGCTTACGTGTGTGTGTGTGTGTGTGTGTGTGTGTGTCTCTCTCTCTCTTCTCTCTCTCTCTCTCTCTCTCTCTCTCTCTCTCTCTCTATATATATATATATATATATATATATATATATATATATATATATATATGGGGAGACGGATAGATAGATGGATCGATCGATGAACAGGCAGATGGATGGATGAATGCATCGATCGATCGATTGATCCTTCTTTAGAATATATGCAAAAGTTTTCCCCTGCAGGGCTAAAGCCAGTCATTAACAGTGTAGCAAGGTTCTTTTGTCTAAGTCAAGATTGCTGTCGCGGGTTTATGCTTGCAATCGTGTAGTGGATATACATGACACTTTCGTATATAAATGTGTGTGTGTGTGTGTGTGTTTTATTACTGCATATTCCATATGTATACGTGATTTTTGGCATATTTTCACCGAAGTACCTCCAAAGGAGAATTCCTGATATCGTAGTTGAATCCATATTCAGTATTCAATTAGTTCTTCAGCATATGTTCGACTACCTTTAATAGTCGTGCAAGATTAGAAAGATAGTTTACATATATTGTACATAGTATGGCAGCCATTTTCTTGCGTTTCGACCATTTATTTTTAGTTTAAATTATAGTGTTGTCGTATTCTCATTGGATATATCTTCCTAGTCAAAGTTGTTTATGTTTGTAGTCTGCCTACACGAAACATGGTCACCAGACATTATGCAGTAAAGTTCTTTCTTCGTGTTAATTCCATAATGTTCGCCACTTGTTCTATTGTTTTAATTTGGTAGCTTTTTTTTCTCATTAACCATCGATGTTGTACAGCTTAGATTCCACTTTTCGTTTCTGTCTTAAGGCCACACATTGTCAGCTATTGCTTTCATATTAGCTTTCTTTTTGTCCATTCCTGCAGGTTACTGATAATTGTGAGATTTTGTTCTCCATTTCTTTCATCAGTGCGTTTTTAGATTTCCACTTTGATTTTTCTCTTTCGCTGTTTTTCTTGTTATTTTCTTTTATTTTATTTCTGTTTCTTAGTTTGTCAATATGTCAATTTCTTTGTCTTGGAATGATTAGCTTCCAGTTCCTACTTTGCCGTTTACATACATATATACATACCCACATATATACACATACACACTTACACATGAGCATATACACGCACACACATGCATGTATATGTGTATATATATATTGTGTATATATATATATATATATATATATGTGTGTGTGTGTGTGTGTGTGTGTGTGTGTGTGTGTGTGTGTGTGTGGGTGTGTGTGTGTGTGTATGTATGTATACTTCGCTTACATGTTAATATCAAGTTTAGTTATAAGTTTTAATCTGGCTTTCTCTAATATGCTTTTCTAATTTTCTCCTTTATTTCCCTGTATTGTATATTATCAGTTTTATCTACCCTAATGTATTTATTTTGCTCTCTCAGATCTAATTCTTTGATTTCGAAGTCTAAATTAATCCTAAGTTGCCGAGTTTTAATTAACTCTCTCCTTCCATTTCGTATTTTTTTCTACGCTTTACCTATTTTTCAATAATTATAATAATGCAGTGATGGATTAGTAGTAACGTTAGAAAGTAGACAAAATGTCCTGCAGCATTTTATCTGTGACTTTATGATCTGGGTTCAAATCACACCAAGGTTAACTTTGCCTTTCATCCTTTCGGGATCGATAAAGTAAAATAAAAGTTGAGCACTGAAGTCTAAGTAGTCGACATAGCGCCTCCACTAAAATTTGCTGTCCGTTTGCTGAAAGAATCGTTAGTGTATCGGATAAAATGTTTAGCGAAATTTCTTTCGAGTCATTAAGTTCTGAGTTCAAATTCCGCTGTGGTCAACTGTGACATAAATCTTTTCGGGGTCGATTGAATAAATACTTTTATCACTAAAATAAGTATTGGGGCCTATAAAATACGTGAGATCGATGTAATCGATTTTCCTCCTTTCCTCAAAGTGACTGGCCTTGTGTCAAATATTTGAAAGAATTATTTATTATTTTAGAATATGTATGGAGAACAATGAGAATCAAGACAATGACATAATCGTCATAATACTTTCCGGCAGATTCTATTGTAAATGAACTAATCGCTGTTGCATTTCGTTTTGGGATAACAACTTCTCTCATACGAGGGATTTTTACAACACACTCGATCCATTGATGTAAAGCAGTAGTTCTCAACCGGGATCTATAGTACCCTTAAAGGTCTGTGTAACACGTATTTAGTTAAAATGTATGTGCAATAAAGTGCTTACATTTCTTCAATATAACAGGTATCTTGACAATTTTTTAATGCAATTCCTAATATAATCAGATTTTTTCAAACATCGAGTGGCTATGAGGGTCAACCTGATTAATCAAAAACAATGATATAATTGTCATTCCTCGTAATTTCCTGCAGATTCGATTGGCAACGAGGTAATCGTTCATGTTTTTGGAAGTAAAAATGGTTGAGAAACACTGACGTAACGGAAGATAAGACACCGTAGTGTTTCGACCTGGTTGTGTCTCTTCAGTCAAGTCTGTCCTACGGATGAATAAAGCTACACAAGAATTATAGCTCTTGTTTACGGATTTAGGCAAACAAATTATTTGCTGATGCATGCTGATATCTATCATAGGGATAATAATTCATCGCGTGCTTGGAGAGCATAGAGCTTCGTAAACACATGTGACGGTTTGCTGTTCCAACGGTCATTATATTATCAATACTAATTTCCCACTTGAAACAGTTAACAGAAAATGTATGAACAACAATAATGTCAGCAACAACAACACTGCTGACAAATCTGGTAAGTGTAAAACATACATGAATGTAACATTACTACCAAGATCACTGACACTAGTACAGACCGAAATAATAACACCAATTAGCACGAAAATCAACAATAACAATGTGCATGCGAAACCAAATTATCGAGTCAACACACTTGGAAATTCCACGTCCGCCACGATTGCCATCGCATTTATTAAGAGCAACGAAAATAAAAATCCATCTCAGACATCATAATTAACAAAGCCAATGTTATCGAGTAAGCAAATACAGTCCGATAGGAGGAACAAATTGAAGTAATGCTGCACGAATTAACGAATGTTAACTACTTCGCGATAATATCTGGCCGGAACGTAGAATAAGATATCCTAAAATACATGCGACAAAAAAATCTGAAAATATAAATAGATAGGAATAATAGCCACAAAACAGAGCGAGCGACAGAGTAACAAATAGAAAAGAGCCTCAGACTAATCCGGGGTACGGAAACAGATTGTTATAGGAAAATATAGCACAATAGAAGCCAGATTTCTGATATCGGACAGGACCAGGAAACACATCATAACAACTCTAAGGAGTGACGAACTGGTTCCCATATCAATCAAATGTAGCCGTAAGGTACCCCCAGAAATAAGCTTTTGGTTTTAGACGTAGAAGACAAAACTAGTCTTATGCATATCCAGAGGCTGCATAAATAAAATTGATCGGGCCACAATATTTAACTAATGATACAAACGAATAAAGAAAGCATCGAATCCATCCGAGACCATATCAGTCTGTCGAGCGGCACAAAATTGTACGTGACCGTCGTGGCCAGAAAGATAAGATGTTCATTGTGTGGCAAGACAAACAATCTCAAAGCTTTCTATCCACAGAAAAGGAGGGGAGAAGAACAACATCTCTTCTGTCAACATAATCTCTGCAAAAGTCACAGTATTTACTCTAATAGCAGTGTGCAGCTGCAAAAGTAATAACGACAGCAACTGCAACACTAGAATCAGCAGCTGTTAAGGCAACATTAATTCCCGCAATGACAGCTGCAGCTTCACCACCAACAGCAGCAGCAACAGTAGCAGAAGCATCAGAATTAACAGAAATAACACAAAGAGCGAAAAAGAACGGTAACAAAAATATATCAAATTAACTGCTTGTGGAAAACCCTTCAAACTGCTGATAAAGCGAAACACCTGTCTTTCCTCAGGAATAAGGTAAATGTTCATTTTTGAGCGTTTTCATGCCACCCAATAACGCCTTATTCGAAATAATGCATGTGATCTTGGGTCACCTTGAAAGGAGGACATTTTGTTCAACATAACTAGATATAGATGTAGAAACCAAAAGAGAGGTCAGAGTTTCTGATCCACAAGCCCATGCCCAATTTTTTGCTGGATACTTTGACCAATGTTTCAACAAAGGGATTGACACTTGTCGCAGATGGCCATGGCCCAATGACCTAAGTGCGGATGCGTAAGCATGCGCCACCCGAAAAGATCTAATCCACGACCGCCTCCATTTCATGGGATATGGATGGAGTGAGTTCGACCACCAATAATTAAGGACTGTTACCAAGGCGAGCGCATTCAGTCCCGTTTTCCACTCATACATAAGAACAATATATCACATCTGCTTCGTACATAGATCAATAGTTACCCATTAAAACTATTCAGTATCATGCACTCAGTCCGTAAATGTTGTTTCTTCTAGCTTCTCTTTTGTATGTACTGACTCCTGAGCCACTACTGCCGAAATTAGAGCGTTTAGTGAAATCCCGCGCAGATTAAAATATGGAAGGAGAGTGTTGGTATATGCGGACGATTTCACTGTCAGAGTATGAAATAATAGGCACGTTGAGATGAATGGCACCCCTCTAAAGGGCTACGTGGTGGTGACAGAAGCAAAGATTAACTTTAAAATTTAGTAGGATTGCGATGCGGCATATGGAAAGGTTGGTCCAGGCTGTTCAATAACATTGGGCGATGGTTGGACAGACTGGTTAAGTTGTTCAAAGCCTGGCGTGGTTCCGATCTCCGAGTACAGGTGACGAACAGAAGAGCAACTCTCATCTAGAAATACGCTGCGAGACTACTATCTCTGAAAGGCTGAGCAGAGATGGCGAACGCTTATATTGCTCCTGTCATATATTGTCGCCTGACCGTCGTACCTCACTTCACTTCAAGTGTCATCGGACTGCAGCGTCTGCTCTTACATTTTCTGTGGAATGGACGAGATCCTCTAGTTAGGTGCTCCATTTGTTATCTACCCTCCTTGAGTTGTCATACCATGGTTTATGATGCAATAATATGGTCTGAATCTTCCACATCTTCAACATTTACAAGATGGTGAGTTGTGTTCACAGTTTATCAGATTCGCATTGGTAGAGCTCATCTTTTTGACAAACTTTCAGTCCTGGATCAAGCGTAAATCATAGTAGGGTACTTAGCGCCAAGATTCTCTGCCAGAAGAACAATGTGGTGGGTAGAAGCTTCGCTTTGGCAATCGAGAAGAGGGTTAGTGTTGGCCAAGAGCGACAACTTTCTCTCGAAGACTCTGAGCGTCGATGAGAAATAGCTGGTCCGTTACGGCGAAATTGCAGGCCTGGACTATGGAAATTTTTTAGAAATTCCTGACCTGGCGGTGATGCTGGAGGTGGAGAACAATACTGGTTCGAGATAAACTCTACATTTATGGAAGTGCTGTCTGTCAGCCGCCCTTGTACTTGATGTGCACAGAGCGACGAAACTACAGTCTCCGCTCTTATAACTAAACTCGATGTTATTAACATGTGAGCACAAAGCGAATTATACATACATATATACATATACATATACGTAAATGTGTGTTGGGGGGTGTAGACGGCAAAGTAGGAACTGGATGTACTTGTACTAAATGTTTGAAAGAATTATTATTTATTACTTCAGAATATGCATGGAGAACATGACAATCAAGACAATGACATAATCGTTAGTCTTCATTCTATTCCGCAGCTTCTATTGTGGATGAGGTAATCGTTGTTGCATTTCGTTTTTATAGAACAGCTTCTTTCATAAGATGTATCTTTACGACACATTCGTTTCATTAATGAAAGGCAGTGGTTCTCTAGCTTGATAACTGTTGACATTCTTTTATTATTTTATTCTTTTACTTGTTTCAGTTATGAGACTTTGGTCATGCTGGGGCACCACCTTAAATCACCCCAATTTTTTCGCTAAGTCTAGTTTATTATTAGTTAAAGAGGACGATGTAGTGGTTGAATTATTTGAAGATCAGACAAAATGATCAGCCTTGTTTAGTTAAGACTCTTTCAATCTAATTTGAAACCTTACCGAGGTCAAACTTACTTTTTACCCCTCTGGTTTCGATAAATTATAATAGTAGAATTGATTTAATTGACTAATCTTCTCTCTCAAATTTTCAGACGTTCTGCCTATTTTAGAAATGCGTATAAACCAAAATTATCTATATGTTTGGGCCTCAAACATATGAGAGAAAACATTTTTGAATGGAAGTATGAGTTAAACAGAGGAAGAAACCAGCTCCCATGATACTTTTCAGATCTGTTGGGAAAAGGCAAGACCATGGCCTCATATTGAAAAACTAGATCCGAATGCTTACGTCAGAATGAACACCGTTCAATGTGAAAAAAGGCTGAGTGGCTCAGTCACACCAGTCGTTAGATTAAGGATACTACCTTAAAACAGAAAATTACCTACAAGAAACTTCCACAGAGTTTCCATTCACCATATTTCACTCACAATGTACCAAGAGAATATTGTAGAAGACACTTGCTTAAGGTTTCTTGCACTAGAATCAAACACGAAACCATAAAGTTGTGAATAGAATGTTTGAACCATGCATCTATACCTGCTCTTTTATTATGTATTTAAAAAGAAAGAAATCATGTGAAAGAAGCAAAATAAATGTACTAAGTTATAAACGAAAATAAAGCCAAGAAAATAATATAATATTCTAAGAAAAGTAGGACAAATATATATTTAAGAAATCTATGGAAACAAAAAGCAATCTGTTTATACTGAAATAGAAAATTTCACTGAGTGGAAAGCAACTAAGAAAACATAATATTATATGCACTCAGGTTTAATAAGAAAAACTAAATGACTAAACAACAAAGAAAAACAAAAATAGTGAAAAACAATTATCTTTGTAAAATGTCATGTTTTTTGTATCCACCAAAATTTCTACTTTTCTATCTACTTATTAGTATGTAGGTCTGTCACTATAGTACAATTTTGAAAATATCTAGATGAATTCCTTATATATCCATTCAGTATACTCAGGTTCCTTCCTACTGAAAATATTTTATCCTCTACTCTTTCTTCTATCCATCTGCCTTTGTATCAATCTAAATCTTTATTTATCTACTAACCTTCCTATCTATGTATTCAGTGGTTATTAATCTACACACCATTTACCTCGTTTCTCTCATGTATTCTATTGTCTTATATATCCAGCTCATTAGTTCTCAGCTAGATCGCCTGTCTTCCCATCTATCTTTATATGAGTCGAAATTAATTTCCTCTTTTTCACTTTACATGAATGTCAAAATTTACTCATAGACTTACTTCTCCGAAATATTTACATCTTGTTACATTTAAAACACGCCCAACTACAAAAATTGTGTGTACAATATACTAGAAGTTGCAACATACCTATTATATGGAAAAATACGATGTTTATATCATTAATAAAGCATGCTAAGTATTTAATAATAAAATCTAATAAAAGAGATTTTAGTACAGCCTCGTTTACTAGAAATTAACAATCAATCAACATCTGAAAGTTAGATATTGCCTCTTTTATTCAGTTATGCCTCCAAGGCATGGGTCATAGACACAGTAAAACGGTGCACGGAGACTGATACTTTTGTTATTTGCATTTAAGTGTCAAAAAAATGAAAGAGAGCGAACATGAAATTAAAATCGAAAAGAAATACAGAGACGTGAGAACGAGGACAGTCATACAGTGATCAAAAGAACCAGAAAGAAAAACAAGAATGAGAACAAAAATTTGAAAGATATGAAAGAATGCCGGAAAGAACATATATGAATTATTTAACATGAAAGGATGAAAGAATGAAAGAAAACATAGTTAACTAATTACAATGATATACATAAATTTAGTACCGCGATTACGGTTGAGAGCTGGCTTTTTCACTGGATAGGACACTAGTCACTCATAGCTAACTTTCTGAAAATGTAAAGAGACGCTGTAATTATCAGAATAATTAAGGAAAGCGAAGGAAATAAAATACCTTAAACTTCCAGTTGACAATAGCTCGATACCAACCAGGGGCTACTACAATATAATATACAAACGCTGTTACGACCCATTTTATAGTATGAACTTACTATATCTGTCCTCTCAAATATAGAACCTATGAAACTAAGGAAACCAACTTAATCGCAAATATCGTTTATCTTCAACTAACAACATGGCTGGTGCTATTTTGCCTTTTTAACACTATTTATAGATTGTAGCATTAATCATACGAAAATATCGATATTATTTTTATCTCTACATTTTTGTTCCTAACAAATATTAGTGATTTTTTTTTAATTCTCTTATTCGTTTAAAATAAATGTGATTCATTAATAATAATTTGCTTATCTTGCCTTCTCATTATTGACCTAAGCGTTCTCAATGCGCTTGGTTCTGAGGCCGAATCAATAATATAATGATATTCTACTAGTGCAGAGGTTTGATAAATAGTTCACAGGATTCTGATTTGGTTAACATGGTTTTCTTTTAGACATTTCTGATTAAATTATCTTTTTTATAATCAATAAAGTTTTAATTATTTTTTAAAATAATTTTAAATATTTAGTTGCAAATTAGCATCACACTAATTTCAAATGCATATAGCCTGGATATTTCTCGATTTAAATCATTTAAATGATTATCGCATTTAAAAAGAGGTTTTAGTAATTTTGAGATAATTTATAGTTTTTCACGAAACATAATTTCTAAATAATTTTTGTGCAAAAATTGCATTATTTACTGCCATATTAAAATAATGATTTAAAACTTTTACAGAAAATGATTTCATGAAATAGATAGATTAATGTGTAATAATTGTCCGCAATACCTCATAATTAATATCATTTAAATAGATTAATCAATAGAAAATCAAAAAAGGATTAAAATTTATAATTAACAAAACCTTCAAACGCCTGTGGCGTTAACAAAATTTAGATAAATACTGAACACATTAATTCATCAATTAATTTTTATATATCTGGAAAATATTTCTCGTATATTTGGTAAATAGTAATCAAATGTGATTTGATGCTGAAAATATGAAGTGGATCGTATTTATGTAGTATGAGGTTTATCTTAAGATCACTTTAGTAAACAGCAGATATAACTGAACTTCAGACCAAGTATGTTTATAGTTTCTATGGATGAAGCAACAATAAATTCTAAAATAGATGTTTAATGCTTATTTTATAAGCACGCCAACACTTGTACTGTAAATATCATAACAGCACTAGGTTACAGTCCCACACTTAATCCATTTTCTGTGTCATATTAGTCGTAGAATACGTCACCAGAAGTTCTATTGCAGATTAAAAAATTAAAATAATTAAAGTATGGTAATTAACATAATTAACCACTCATTTCAATACTTTCCCTATAAAACAATAACATTGTTGCTTTCAAAAATGATTAACCACGTTAAGAATTTGATGTCTTCTGACTTAAAACAAAATATGTTATGTTTATAGAACAACCAAAACTGAAATATGTAACGTTCATGAAAGTTCCACAAGGATTTCTTTCACAATCTCATGTACGAAGATGTGAAGATCAATGATACACAAATAAAACTAAAACCGAGTGACATTCTCAAAATACAGAAACAGAAGATTTAATGAGAGAGATCAGAAAATTATGACTTTCGTGATTGCAAGGTGAGTAAAGTTACAAAAGTAGAGCATCAAAACCTTCCAACGATTTGTATCCTTTAGAACTTACCCATTATTGCATCACAAACAAACGTCAGATATAATTTTCATATAAAGGTACGAGATAGAAAATAAGATTATTCATTGTGCGTTGCTTTTTAAAGGCATTAACCACATAAGTGAAATGAAGTGTGACATAAACTATAAATTACCAAACAGGAACTTTACGATTGCATTATATAAACATTAGCAACTTCAGTGAAATATAAAATCGTGTCAGTTGGGATTTGAAACTGGATTTCCATCTAATCACGTCGGAATACTTAGGACAAATATTATCAGAACATTGTTTTCTCATGACTGCTTGCAAAGACCATGCATTCTAGAAATTTCTATTGAAGCTTTATTGCGAAATTGCTTTAATCGTGACCAAAACCAGATTGTGGTATCCAACTACTATGAATATAACTCTTGATCTATGAGGTTTGACGCACATTATTTACGGAGGTTTGCTTTGATAATGTGGACAGAATTAGCTTTAACGAACAATCAGATATCGTGACATTTATTACAGGTGAATGCAGGTGTTAGATACCCTCATTTACAGTTATGATTTACACTTACACATTTCAGAGTAGAAACGTCATGAATTGTTTACTTTTCTACATTTTGTTGCATTTCATACATATCTTAGTTCAAATCAAACAAGTGTCAAGATTTTTTTCCATGCAACTAGTATCAATAAAGTAAGGACCACTAAATTATTATCATAAAACTATATTACTGAACACTATCAAAACACAGTTGTGATCCGTCAAATGTGCCGGCGAGGCGATCTGTGAGCTTGTCACCTTCTCATTTTCAGTTTTTACAGCTGGTTACCAGTTACGAGTAAAATAGAGCCGTTTATGTCTTTGCTCCCCAGTACATAGGTGTACCAGTTACAAATCTTAGGTCAAATCTCCTCACGATAACCCCAAATGATAGTTATTGAGCATTTTACCAAGGAACTCAGAACTGGTTTATCACCAGAGATGCTGCATATATAGTTTCAGGGAGTAGAAATGGATCACAAACGTGATCAAAATTAGTAACAAACCTTAACTGTTTCTACAGCCAGATTAAGTAGGAATTTTCTAATACGAACAAGAAAATATCTTCTTTGAATAATTGTGTCAGCCTTAAGATATGTCAACCTAACGGTATGCATTAATATATTGAGCTCGGGGAACACTTTTCAAATAAATGTGAAACGAAATTCTACACAGATCTAACTGAAAATACGGTTCAAGTAAGGTTCTTGTAACAATCCAAATGACATATAAACGACGCACCACTAGATAAAGCATGACGGGTAATGATATTAAAAAGTATAAAATCAGTTTGAACACATGTCATTCTATGTTAGTTAATCGTCGTGATGTCGTCTTTGTCTCCCAAAGAAGTAGTACAAATTATAACAGCGGCTCATGGTACAGAAAAAAAAAGAACCGAATTATTGGTAAGAAAAGAGATTACGAAATTCCTTTTGTTTTGTCACTAATGAATTAATTAGTGGGACCCGTGGAAAGTCTACAGAACGAAATAGATTAAGAGGGGCTATTTAAGAAAGAAGGAAAGCCACAATAATATATTACATGATTTTAAAATTTCCCTCTGCTATGCATTTTATACTTCTCTCTTTTTCTCTACCCCTTTCGCTGTGCAAATGCATCCGAGAGCAGCAATAGTCAGAATCTTGAGAATAATCGATTCATATTTATAGAGTTGGACTATCTGCTTTTTTTTTTAATTCGTACTAACAACGAAAGCAAAAAAAAGAAAACAGTTTTGCTATCAGTTGCATGCAAGTACGTGTGACCATGTACTACGCTTTCGGTATCCATTTCGGATGTCTAATGAAGACGAGTCTAACATAGTCACCAATTAGTCCCAGTATTAACCTAGCATTGATGGTATGGCAACTGTAGAGAGAGAGAGACATGGAGATAGAGAGAGACAGGGAGAGACAGAGAGAGAGAGACAGACAGAGACAGAGAGAGAGAGAGACAGATAGAGAGAGAGACACAGAGAGAGAGAAATAGACAGAGACAGGCAGACAGACAGAGACAGACAGACAGACAGACAGACAGAGGTAGACACAGAGAGAGAGTGAATGAAAGAGACAGAGAGAGAGGAACGGCAGAAGAACTTAGCTACTACATATTTTCAGCTGAATATACAGGAACAACGTAAAAAAATTGTCTCTTGGTCAGCAATCGAACCGGCGATCATAAGAACAACACCTTAATCATTAAACAACCTGGCTTCATTTGAAGTACATTATATACATACACACATATAAAATCACACACACACACACACACACACACACACACACACACACACACACACACATATATATATATATATATATATATATATATATATATATATATATATATATATATAGGGAGAGAGAGAGAGAGAGAGAGAGAGAGAGAGAGAGAGAGAGATAGAGAGAGAGAGACTTGCTTACATACTTGAGTAAGAGAGTAAGGAATGTGTGTCCAGAAGTGTGTGCCTGCTTATCTTTGCATGTGTGTATTTGCGTATTTAAATATAATCAATTTTAATAATGTACAAAGATTTTTTTTTTTTGTAATTTTCAATAGAAAAGGATTGTTCGTCAAAGTGGAAATGTACTCTTTAATGCTATTTTCAGAGTCACACATTTTGGAACATGGGAAATTACTATTGCTATATGTATGTATGTATATATATATATGTATATATATATATATATATATATATATATATAGATAGATATATATATATATATAAAAACAAATAGTAAATGAGTATATGCATATATACGTACAGGTATGTGCATACCGATATCCACCTGTATGTATAGGTGCATATCTGGGTACAGGACATTGCAAACAAAACGTAGACGAGACAACACACAAGCCACATAGAGGACATTCTACTTCATCAGCTACCCCCGTTTTAACACCGGCGTTTCGAAGAGCTATATATATATATATATATATATATATATATAGAGAGAGAGAGAGAGAGAGAGAGAGAGAGAGAGAGGGAGAGAGAGAGAGAGAGAGAGAGAGAGAGAGAGAGATGGTATATGAAATGTACATTGGCTGGCTATCTCAGTAATTTATGACTAATACAAATTTCTTTACAGCCATTTTTATTTCGTATTTCATGCAATAAACGAGATTTGCAGGTGTAGAACTATTAGCCAAATACCAACAGGATTGATACAACTTTGCGATAGCTCTATACACATACACGTGCAGGCATACGCGAACATACAGGAACATGTATACATGCATACATACATACATACATACATACATACATACATACATATGGTGGGAGTATAGATATATGTATTTGTAATGTTTATAAATCTATGAAGCCACACCTGAAATGTTTCACATACTTGCTGTCTGTTTTCGCGATCCTACTGACCAAAATATATACAGATTAGCAGTTACAAGCATTTAATGTAAAAGTGCGCATTTGTTCGAAAAATACCCAGCCACACATATCTGTCTATCTATCTATCTATCTATCTATCTATCTATCTATCTATCTATCTATCTATCTATCTATCTATCTATCTATCTGTTTGCCTGTCCTTTTATCTATCTATCTATCTATATGTCTGTCCATTGATCCATTTATCCATCTGTCTATTTATCTATGTATCTAAACCGTTCTGCACGCACTCGTGCAGTGTCCAAAGATTTCCGATCTGTGGGCTTATGCCGAACGGCTGCGGTCACGTGTGGGACGAGTCCGCCTGTCAGCCGAGTCTATTGTGCAAATTGCTCCACCACCGTCCCTCAACAGGGAAGGCAAGGCAGTGTTCATCATACTGGTGGCCATGGTGAAAGAATGTGTGTGGTGGACCCGAGCGAAAGGATTAGAGACGAAAACTTACCTCTCTGGCCAATCGCTCATCAACTTTTTCAAGTATCACTTGAAAAGGAAGGTGAGAATAGAGAGACAGTTTTTGTCTCGTGAAAGTTTCATTAAAAGGTGGGTGAATGTAGCAAAGATGGTGCGTGCGAGTGACGATACCTCTTTGAGCATGATCCTAATCATTGCTTAGAAGAATTGAAATTAATATAAACATTGATAAGACACTGTGAGTGAAATAAGAATGTAACGGCTTTTGAAATAACTGATGTGCGGCTAGAAAGAAAAGTTCCCTTAACGCACGATTTGTTGACCACTCCCCGGAGATGAAGTAGCAAACTTCCTACCCCGAGTCAACAGCACTGCTCAGCAGTTATATAAAAAAAAATCTAAATTAATCTGGCACATAATTGGAGAGTCTAATTTGTATATTTCTGCTTTTGATGGTTTATTTTTAAGTCAACAAAGTCGAAATTATACTCAATACAGCCTAAATCAGAAGACCTGATATATTTTTCAATATCATAGAGTCTCTCAAGGCGGCGAGCTGGCTGAAACGTTAGCATGCCAGGCGAAATGCTTAGCGGTATTTCCTGTCTTTATGTTCTGGGTTCAAATTCCGCCGAGGTCGACTTTGCCTTCCATTCTTTCGGGGTCGATAAATTAAGTACAAGTTACGCACTGGAGTCGATGTAATCGGCTTAATCCGTTTGTCTGTCCTTGTCTGTCCTTGTTTGTCCCCTCTATGTTTAGCCCCTTGTGGGCAACGAAAAAATAAGAAACGTTAGCACGCCGGACGAAATGCTTAGCGCTATGTCGTCTGTCTTTACGTTCTGGGTTCAAATTCCGCTGAGCTCGACTTTGCCTTTCATCCTTTCGGGATTGATGAATTAAGTACCAGTTGCGTACTGGGGTCGAATTAATCGACTGGCATCCTCCCCCAAAATTTCGGGCCTTGTGCCTAGAGTAGAAAAGAATAATATAAAATCTCTCAAGGCAGAAACGTTAACACGTCGGGCGAAATGCATAGTTGTATTTCGTCTGATTTCAAATTCCGCCAAGGTCGACTTTAACTTTCATCCATTCGAGGTCGATAAATTAAGTCCTTGAGATCGATCTAACCGACTTCCCCCCCCCCCATCCCCCAAAATTTCGGGCCTAGAGTGGAAAATAATATTATAAAGTCTCGCTGAGGGTGAAAATAAGTTAACACACTTCTTATGCTATGGATGGGGAGGGAAAAATGAGAGAACAGATGACATATATGTATGTGTGTGTGTGTATGTATGTATGTATGTATTCGTATATGTGAAGGCCAGTGGCTAAGTGGTTAGGGTATTCGGCTCGCGAACGTAAAGTGGTGAGTTCGATATCCATTGGCGCATTGAGCAGAACACTGTTTCAAGTTGCTCCAGTTCACTCAGCTGGGAAAAATGAGAAGTACCTGTAGTTTAAATGGTCAGCTTTGTCGCATTCCGTGTCACCCTGGATCTCCCTGAGAACTACGTTATAGTTAAGTGTGTGAGTGGCATGCGCAGCCACTTGCACGTTAATTTCACGAGCAGGCTGTTCCGTTGATCGGATCAACCCGAACCCCCATCGTCGTAACCGATGAAGTGCCAGTTATTCGTATATGTACATATAGTAAAAATGAGTGATTTATGAAAATAAAACGACGGATATTGGATAAAGCACTCAATATTGGCACAGAATCTATAATTTCTAATTATATTGATAGAGGTTCCGACGTTTCGCTGATACAAAAGTCATTCAAACTAACACTGAGTGAACTGTATGCCTGGCAAAACTTCAAAGTCACTATCAATAGAATTATACACACACACAGAGACACATACACACGCACATACATACATGCAAGTATACATACATGCAAGTATACATACATACATTCGGCACAATTCCGTAAGTTCCCTGTAATTCAACTCAGTAGCCACTCAATTTCCCCCAGGGTACACACGCATACGCGTAACGCAGGAACACAGAGACACAGACTGACACACACATACATCACGTATGTGCATCTATACGTGTGTGTGTATAGATAGATAGATGGAGAGAGAGGGATTGGCAGATAAACAAACACACTCTCACACTCATAGGTATACTATGCTTCATTAGAGGTTTTATCTCTAAACAGAAGACACTGTATAGTCCAAAACTAATTGTTGTAGAACACAATTTGCTCTAGGTACCATACAATAAGATCGAACCGGGTACGATATTTCTGCTCCTGTATAAATGTTGCGATTTAGATGAATTATTATATTCTTAGACATATATTTGTTGCAATATATTTCTCAGTACTCTCAACTTCGTGAAGTACCCAGATATACTACATCCACGACAAGGAGATAAGCGAGGAGAAATCGATTAGATTTCTTATATACGACTGATCAAAAGCGATTTTTGCTTAGAAGATTATTTTCTCATTTTCAAGACCAACATTGCTTCCTGGCAACGTTACGACCAAAGTGTTTACATTCCTATTGTATTTGCAGCTGTTTGACATAATAATGCAGTTAAAGCGATTTACTCTGTTTTTGTTTACCTTGCATAGTAGTTTTGCGTGATGGTAGATAATTATGTGCTTTGCAGATGTTAGTGTAGCCATTTTGTAAGTTATATTGCCACGTGATTTCTTCTGCAGCAATAATACTTATGTTGCTGGTGTATTGTAACATACGGTATTCATGAATGTATTCATGAATGGTTTAGGAGAGTAAATAAAATTATTTTGATAGTCATAAATATAGTTAATTGATAGTTACTGGTTTCTTAGAAAGACGCTTGAAGTAATTAATCCTTATTAAATATCAACAAATAAATTTGTCGTATATCTTTAAATTAATACAATTTTACAATCTGCTTGCAGATTTGTAAACGTTCCGTTAAAAGTGTTCAGAAAATTGTTACTATTAGATTTCTTTTTCATTATGCATTTGGGATTTTGGAGTATGTGATTTTTGTTTCGAGTATTTGTCATCATAATGATTTATTGTTATTTGTATTCTAAATAAAACTTTTGATTGTTAAAAAAAAACTGTTCTGAGGAGATATGATTGCCAAGAGTAATATTGTTTGCAGTTAATAATTGCTTGATAGCAGGTGAATTAAGTGAAATGTCTAGCTAATTAGCGATACTTAATGGCGAAATATCCCTCAAACAATAGATACTTAGGGAGTGCATTCTAATTAAGAATCTTTACAAAACGAAATGTACTAAGACTGTTGGAAAACGCAGTTTGTAGATCAGTGAATGGAGTTTCTTATTTGGTTTATCTGTGAAATTTCAGCAGCTACACATTGAAATATAAATTTAAAAAACTGTCCTTAAATACAATTTGTGAAGTGGAAGTAAAATGATAAAAACCGTACTTTCTTTTGTTTGAAATACGTTCTCAGCCAATATATTCCAAAGAAATTTTCGCTTCGTCTTAATCCAGACATATCGACTGAGGCATAATGGGTTGATTGAGACCTAAGTATCACTAGATCAGAATGGTTAGAGGTGGTTTCAGGTTGCATTCCCATAAGAAGTCTCCTCCTCAAAAGGTGACCCTGGTGGGGATATGCTAAAGCCTTGGGTACGCTCTCTCTCACTCTTTCGCCAAAGAGAAATGGATTATTTTAAAGCTTTTCAATAATAAAATATTTGTTTTAACATACAATATTTTCACAATTTATTATGGTGAAGGTGTCCCTTTCTCGACGCTAAACGTTTACTTCTAGATAGAATGTGACAGCGAGAATATAGCATCCAGCATATAAAATAATCTTCGTTTCAATTCGACACGTCCTGTGATTCAGAGCGGTTCTGGCGTTTCCTCAGGAATGCATGAATATGCATATATTGATACAATCAATGATTATATATGAAAATGATATTTTATTAATCTATGCTTGCAGAGAACTTGTATAAAGTTTACTAATGTGTGCATTGAAATTTTATTACAAACCCAGATGGAATTTGACCTCACGAAATTTGAAGGAGTTAACTTGATATTAGAGAATATCTAGTTCGTGTATATATTTTCCAGGTCAGAACCACTGCCTGTGAATGATATAAATATTCACTTTCAAACAATATTTATATTAAACATTTATATACTCTCAATTTCTTCATCATTTGTATGTGATGTTTGAAAATACATTGTTTATATATCCTTTGAATATATATATATATCCTATTGATACATAAATTGATTACATTTGCACATTTAAGATGTAAATAAACACCCATAGAATACATATATATATGTGTGTGTGTGTATCTGTATGTCTGTATGTATGTATATCTGAGTATGTGTGTATGTATGTATGTATGCATATCTGTGTATGTATGTATGTATTTATGTATCCATGTACGTATGTATATATGTATGTGTGCGCGCGTGTGAGTATATGAGTGCGTGTTAATGTTTATGTATATGACTGTCTTTTTGTGAGTGTGCTTATATCTGTGTACGTAGAGATAGATAGATAGATAGATAGATAGATAGATAGATAGATAGATAGATAGATAGATAGATAGATATGCAAATATATTCAAACGCACATATACAGCAACGCACATTTATATGTTTATGTATGTGTATATATATCATATAAAGAGACAGAAGGAAAAGAGAGAAAGATTTAGACATGTTCTTAAGTTAAACATAAATATCGGTAAATGAATACAACAGAAAGGACTGTCGATGTGTTTTAAGTACAGAGCCACATCTAAAGTATACTCTGAGGAGTCTAGATTTTGGGTAGCAAAGTGAAGTGATCTGATTCCTCTGCTAGAAATGATCGTTGCCCAGATTCAGTGAAGGCTATGCTGCGCACTGCCATACAAGCGTATGACCATCCATACACACAAACAGAGACACATACGCATACACACATGCACATACACACACACCGATATGATATGATATAATATATATATATATATATATATATATATATATATATATATATATATATATATATATATAGGCACACACACATACACACACATATGCATATACATGTGTGTGTGTGTTTGTATATGGGCATATATCTGTAAATTTGTAAATCATGATAGGAAGTATGTATGATTGCATATATGTGTGTATATACCTTCATATACATATACCGTATATATATATATATATATATATATATATATACACTCACACAATAGATATAGAAATAATGATTTTTGTATTTATACAATATGTACATATATATATATATATATATATATATATATATATATATATATATATATATATATATATATATATATATATTAATAGTAATAGTATGACGACAAAAGAATGAATGCGACCTCGCTATTATGTAAATAAAGGAATTTATCTATAATATAATAGGTGACAATTAGTCGGTTGCCTAATAGTATTATTATGGCAACCGACTGTGTGTGTGTGTCACGAAATGTGCGTGTCACATATTATATTATAGATATATGTATATCTATCTATCTATCTATATATGTATATATACATATATATAAATATATATATATATATATATATATATATATATATATATATATATATATATATATATATATATATATATATATATATATATATATATATACATATATATATATATATATATATATATATATATATATATAAAGCATATTACTCTACCTCTGGTATTTGAGTACTCTTTTTTCCACCTTGTTGCAAATTTATGTGCTTACTCCGGTATATATATATATATATATATATATATATATATATATATATATATATATATATATATATATATATATGGGAGAATATACAAAAAATAACAAAAGACGAGGACAGGTGGTGTAAATAACAAAAGTATATATTAGTATGACGCTCGGGAATACGGAAAGTCTTTGACGTTTCGAGCTACGCTCTTCAACAGAAAGAATACGGAGACAAGGAGAAAAACACGGAGAAAAAAAATTGAATAGTGTTCAGTCAACGGTCAATCATAATAATGGCCGATCATAACAATGACTGACCGGAAGTTAGAAATTCTTATTTCCGGAGAGCTAAGAAAGGGGGAGATAACAAACGGTGATCGGGAACGAGGGGCTGTGTGTGGGAGGTAGACTGCTGGTGATCTTGACGTATGTAGTGTGAAAATGGGGGAAGGGAGAAAGGAAGAAAGTAGTTGGTCAGTTGTAGTGTGTGCGTGGTGTGATGCGAGGGTATTGGTGTGGTGTGCGTGGTGTGATGCAAGGGTATTGGTGTGGTGTGATGTGAGGGTGTTGGGAGGTGGGGAAGGCATGGGTGGAGTGTGGGGTAGAGGTAGGTGTATGTGGGTAGGGTGGGGTATGTGGGTAGGGGTGGGTGGTGGGTGTAAGGAATTGGATGGGGTGGGGTGGGAAGGTAGAGTAGGAGTGTGTTGGGGTGTGGTGGGATGAGCTTATGAGGGGGTGTTGACGAGGAGGGAGAAGGGGAAGGTGGATGTAAGAGAGGGGGAAGATGGGTATGGGAGGGGAGAGGAAGAGAGGAGAGAGGGTGGGTATAAGAGAGGGAAGGGGGATTGAGAGAGGGGGAAGGTGGGTATGGGGGGAGAAAGAGAAAGAGAGGAAGAGGAAGAGAGGAAGAGAAAGAGAGTGAGAGAGAGGGAAGAGGGGTATGGGGGGGAAGAAGAAAGGAAGAGAAAAAGAGTGAGAGAGAGGGGAAGAGAGTGAGAGAGTAAGGGTGAGAGAGTGAGAGAGTAAGAGTGTAGAGAGTAGGAGAGTAAGAGTGTAGAGAGTAAGAGTGAGAGAGGGGGGAGTACGGGAGAGGGGGGGGAGGGGGGAGTACGAGAGAAGAGAGTGAGAGAGAGTAAGAGAGAGGAGAGAAAGAGTAGGAGTGAAGAGAAGTGGGAGTGGAGAGAAGTATGAAGAGAGGTACAAAGAAGTAGGAGTCGGAGCAGGAGGTGGGGGAGGGGAGAGATGGGTGGTAGGAGGGAGGGTGGGGGAGAGAGACAGGAGGAGGGGGTTAGATGAAGAGTGGAGGGGAGTTGAGCCCATGTGGCGCAAAGGAGCGAAGATAGAAGATTAATCCCTGTTCACGGCGCAAACGGGAGTCCGGATGGCCCCTGTGCATGGACAATCCAAACACAGACAGGTGTTGCCGCAAGGAGTGGCCGGCAGAACGGAAGTGGGTGACACCGGGGTGTCATTGCCGACGTTGATATCTCGGAGGTGTTCCGCGAATCGGTCGGCCAGGCGCCGCCCCGTTTGTCCGATGTACAGGGATTGGCAGAGAGAGCAGGAGAGGCAATATATGATGTTGGTAGACGTGCAGGTGAAGGAGTCGGTGATGCGATAGGGTCGGTGATGGGTGCTGGTGAGGAGGGTGGTGTTGGAGAGGTAAGGGCAAGTGCGGCAGCGTGGACGGGAGCAGGGGAAAGAGCCAGGTTGGGAGGTTGGGTTGGGGAAGAAGCTGTGGACCAAGAGGTCCCGTAGGTTGTGGGCTCGTTTGAAGGAGGGGAGGGGTCGATTAGGGAAGATGTGGGAGGTGGAGGGGTCGGACTGGAGGCGCCGAAAAGCTCGGAGAATGGAGCGTTGGAGGGGTAGGGTGGTGGGATGGTAGGTGAGGGGAAAAGGGAGGCGGGAAACGGCAGGGCGGGTTCGGGGGGAGAGAGCAGATGCACGGTCCACAGAACGTGCTCTGGCAAGGGCGGTGTGGATGGTGGTGGGTGGATATCCACGCAGGCTAAAGTGGTGAGCCATGAGTTGAGACTGAGTCTCAAAGTCATGGCTGTCGCTACAAAGTCTGCGTAGACGGAGGAATTGGGAATAGGGGATGGAAAGTTTTGTGTGTCTAGGGTGGGAGGAGGAGAAGTTGAGATAGGAGTGTGAGTCTGTGTGTTTGTAGTGGATGGAGGTGCTAAGGGCGGAGTGGAGGATGCTGACCGAAATGTCGAGAAAGGGGACAGAGGTGTCAGAGACAGTACAGGAGAAGTGGAGGGCAGGATGGAAAGATTGAACGAAAGAGAGGAACGAGTCAAGATGTTCGCGGGAGAGAGAGGTGGCACCGATACAGTCGTCGATATACCGACCGTATAGTTCGGGAGTGGGACCAGTGAAACTGGAGAATATTTGGGCCTCAACATAACCAACGAAGAGGTTCGCGTAGTTGGGGCCCATTCTCGTCCCCATGGCCACTCCCGAGGTTTGCTGGTAGATATCTCCCGCGAACGAGAAGCAGTTGAGAGATAGGACAAGTTCGGCCAGACGAATGAGTGTGGAGGTGTCGGGTTGTGGGTTGGGGCGTTGGTCTAGAAAAAACTTCAGGGCACACAGCCCCTCGTCGTGGGGGATCACTGTATAGAGGCTCTGGATGTCTAGAGTGAAGAGAAGCTTAGAAGGGCCGGGAGGGAAAGAGAAAGAGTTGAATAGACGAAGCGCGTGGTTAGTGTCATGAATGTGGGAAGGGAGAGAAGCCACTAGGGGGGCGAGGACCCGGTCTAGGTATTTTGAGATAAGCTCGGTGGGGCAGTTGCAGGCGGAGACGATGGGGCGGCCAGGGTTGTTCGGTTTATGGATCTTGGGGAGGAAGTAAATGGTGGGGGTGCGTGGGGTACGAACAATAAGGTTGGAGGCGGTGGCGGGGAGATGGGAGGAGAGGATGAGGTCATGGATAGTGGAGGACACAGTCTGTTGGTAGCTGGGCGTTGGGTCGGAGGGCAGAGGGCGGTAGAATGAGGTATCTCGAAGTTGACGGAGAGCTTCGGCCTCGTAGAGGTCCGCGCGCCATACTACCACGGCTCCACCCTTATCAGCCGGTTTTATGATGATGTCCGTGCGGCGTCGGAGGGATCGAAGGGCCGAGAGTTCGGCTGGGGAGATGTTGAGTCGAGATGGACGCCTGGAAAAATTAAACCGGCCCACAGCGCGTTGGCAGGCGCCCGCGAAAAGATCAACTGCCTGGAACTGGCCAGGAGCAGGCGTCCACTGGGATGGTCGTCGGCCCAGGTCAGTGAAGCAGTCCTCGTTGGGTGCGGGTGGTGTGTTATGGAAAAGCGCACCCAACCTAACGCGGCGCACAAAGCTGTGGACATCAGCACGGGTTTGAAATTCCTTGCAGGATGGAGTGAGTGGGATGAAGCGCAGACCCCTATTGAGGACGGAGCGCTCCGCCTCAGAGAGAAGAAGATCTGGGGGAATGGTAACGACAGGCTGAAGTGGAGAAGGGGTGGGTGGAATAGAAGTAGGAGGGGATGAAGTAGGGTTAGGAGGGGCGGTCGGTATGGTGGAGGGCTGGGAGGGAGGGGGTGGAGTGTGTGTGGGAGAGGCAGGGTGGTTGGGTGTGGGTGGGGAATGCACATCAGGGAGGTAGAAGGGTGGTGGAGGGGTTGGGGTAGTGGCATCGGGTGTAGAGGAATGGAGGAGTGAGTGAAGTTTGCGGATCTTAGTGTCGGTAAGAAATGCATGAAAGAGATGATTAAGTTGAATGATAAAGCGCAATGTATTGTGAGCATGGGAGGGTGACAGAGAGGAGAAAAATATGGAAAAGGCTGGAGGAAGAAGGCGGTCGATAGTGTGGATTTTAGAGAGATTGGAGCGAATGGTGGCCCGCATAAGGCGGTAGGATGTGGTGCGGAGTATGGGTAGAATGGTGGTAGAGGAGTGGAGAGTGGGGTGGAAATGGAGGCGGAAACCCTTAGGGATGAGGCGGTGATGTAAGCAGCGACTGAGAAACGTAATATGACTAGAGAAACGAGTCTTCTTGAATATGAGTAAGGAGAGTCGTATAGTTGGTTGAAAGTATAGAGAGGGAAGTGTGCGGAGGTATAGTTTTAGGCGGTTGTGGAGAGTGAGTTGGAAAGATTTGTAGTCAGGCATGATGGAACGAGAGAGAAAAGAAAATTAGACGTGGGAAGGAGAATTACAAAAGGTGTGGTGGAAAAAAAACAAGCGTGATGAGAAAATTGGACGTGGAAAAAAGGAAAAAAAGAAAAAAAGGGGGGAAAAAAACTGGAAAAAAAACTTTTTTAACAGGTTTGGGGGGAAAAAAATAAAGGCATGAGGAGAAAAAACGAAAAAGGGGTTGTGAGAAGAAAATATATGCGAGATGGGAGAAAAAAACAAAGCAAAAAGGAAGATGGGACAATAGGGAGAAATGGGGTGACAGGGAGAGGAGAAAAGAAAGGGAGGGAGAAGAATACAAAGTAATAGGTGCAGATTAGAGAAGACAGATTAGGAACATCCAGAGTACGAAGAGACGGTAGGTGAAGGAAAGTAAGGTAAAAAAGGATGATAAAGGAGGTTTACAAAAGTGGAAAAGTTCGAAAGTTTTTTAGACGTCGTGGTATATTGAAGCGATTTCCAATCAGAAGATGGGTCCAGTGTAAATCCGTGGGTAGGAGAGGTGCAGCCGGAGGGTATAAAGTTCAGAATCAAACAGTCCAGATCCAGAAGGAAAGAAGGTAGAATCCAAAAGTTGGTAGTGTGTGATGAGAGGAGACAGGATTAGCTGGTGCGACCACGTGAGCGTGTATTATATGTGGGAGAATATACAAAAAATAACAACAGACGAGGACAGGTGGTGTAAATAACAAAAGTATATATTAGTATGACGCTCGGGAATACGGAAAGTCTTTGACGTTTCGAGCTACGCTCTTCAACAGAAAGAATACGGAGACAAGGAGAAAAACACGGAGAAAAAAAATTGAATAGTGTTCAGTCAACGGTCAATCATAATAATGGCCGATCATAACAATGACTGACCGGAAGTTAGAAATTCTTATTTCCGGAGAGCTAAGAAAGGGGGAGATAACAAACGGTGATCGGGAACGAGGGGCTGTGTGTGGGAGGTAGACTGCTGGTGATCTTGACGTATGTAGTGTGAAAATGGGGGAAGGGAGAAAGGAAGAAAGTAGTTGGTCAGTTGTAGTGTGTGCGTGGTGTGATGCGAGGGTATTGGTGTGGTGTGCGTGGTGTGATGCAAGGGTATTGGTGTGGTGTGATGTGAGGGTGTTGGGAGGTGGGGAAGGCATGGGTGGAGTGTGGGGTAGAGGTAGGTGTATGTGGGTAGGGTGGGGTATGTGGGTAGGGGTGGGTGGTGGGTGTAAGGAATTGGATGGGGTGGAGTGGGAAGGTAGAGTAGGAGTGTGTTGGGGTGTGGTGGGATGAGCTTATGAGGGGGTGTTGACGAGGAGGGAGAAGGGGAAGGTGGATGTAAGAGAGGGGGAAGATGGGTATGGGAGGGGAGAGGAAGAGAGGAGAGAGGGTGGGTATAAGAGAGGGAAGGGGGATTGAGAGAGGGGGAAGGTGGGTATGGGGGGAGAAAGAGAAAGAGAGGAAGAGAAAGAGAGTGAGAGAGAGGGAAGAGGGGTATGGGGGGAAGAAGAAAGGAAGAGAAAAAGAGTGAGAGAGAGGGGAAGAGAGTGAGAGAGTAAGGGTGAGAGAGTGAGAGAGTAAGAGTGTAGAGAGTAGGAGAGTAAGAGTGTAGAGAGTAAGAGTGAGAGAGGGGGGAGTACGGGAGAGGGGGGGGAGGGGGGAGTACGAGAGAAGAGAGTGAGAGAGAGTAAGAGAGAGGAGAGAAAGAGTAGGAGTGAAGAGAAATATATATATATATATATATATATATATATATATATATATATATATATATATATATATATGTATATATATATATATATATATATATATATATATATATATATATATATATATATATATATATATATATATATATATATATATATAGGAAAATGAAAAAAAGCCAGAATGCTGAACTGGAAGCATAATTTAATAAAGATTTTTTCTAACCGGTTTTCATTCCGTGGAAGCAAATTATCAAGAAGAAGGAGAATGAAAATGTTTTTTTACAAAGAAGTACAAAATGAAGAAAATAATATATAAAACAATAATATATAAAAAAATAAATATACCCATACATTATATTGTCTTTGAGCTTTTGTAGTTCAATAGTAGTTCATGTATAAATTGGTAGCAAAAATAAGGATGCATGAGGGTTGAGAGTTTTGTTAGGTTTTAAAAAAGGGTTAAAAGTTTGTGTTAAGCAGGAAATGTGGTGTCAAAACAAGAAGTGTGTGTAAGGGGAGACAAGTGTTTTTAGTTGGAGTTATGAACTCTTTTTTTTCCAAACAGGAAGTTTGTGTCTGTTCATAGAGGAATAAGGTCACTGAGGGGTGTGTGTGTTAAGAAATGGTTGGAATTTCTCTATGAAAAGATTCTCCTTGTTGATTCTTTCTTGTGTGGAGATTATGTCTTTACATTGATAGAAAGGGAATATAATGAATTTAGGGTTTTTGTTTCTGGCGCAAGATTCTATGTGGCCACTGAGTGGAATTTGGCGGTATTGAGGGAGGTTTATTTGTTCCTTATGGACAGCTACTCTTCTACGTAATGGGGGGCTCGTCTGTCCGATATAGAAGTTTTGGCAACCTGCGCAAGTAAGGACATAAATGAGGTTACCCGAGGAACAAGAGAAATTGGTTTTAATTTTAAACTTTGTTCCTCGTTTGAAGGTAAATTCAGAGCCTTCAAGTAGGTGGGGGCAGGTGCCACAATTAGGGCGTGCACATTTTTTAACTGATGGGGGTGGAAGAGGTGTATGTAGTTTGGAATTGGTTAATAATGTTTTCAAAGATTTGTGTTGCCTTTTGCATTTAAGGACTTTGTGTGTATTAATGATATTGTTCATTTTCGGGTCTGTGGTGAGTAAGGGGAGGTTTTGTTTAATTGTGGTGAATGCTTCGATGTTATTGGGGTTATGGGTGGAGATGTATGGAAGTATTTTGGGGTTGGGTGTGTTATTATGTTGGTTGGTTTTTAGTGTGTTTTGTCAAGTTCCTTGGCACGTTTTATTCCAAGATCTATGAGTGTGGAGGGATATTGGCGTTGTAACAGTGTTTTTTTTTGAGATCTTGTAAGCGTATTTCTCGAGTGGTTGGGTCAGAGACAATGGTGCAAATTCTTTTAGCTAAATTAAAGGGGATATTTATCTTGGTGTGTTTTGGGTGGCATGAGCTAAAAAGGAGGTATTGTTGTGAGTCTGTAGGTTTGTGGTAGATGTCGGTTGTGATTTGGTTATTAGGTGTTTTTATAATTAAGAGATCAAGAAAAGGGAGATGATGTTTGCTGAATTCCATAGTGAATTGAATGTTGGGATGTATGTTATTAAGAATGGATTTGAATTCTAGAAGTTTTTCATAGGGTTCATTCCATATGATGAAACAATCATCCATGGAAAAGGTGTCCAAATTTATGGCGTGAGGTTTTATATAGTGTTAATATATATACATGCGTGTACCTGATGTGACAGAAACTGCACAGATTGATGCGACACAATTAGATGCACAATATTCAACCCATAACGGATAGTTGCAGGATGGGTCGAAACGAGGGTCGTACTGACTAACGACCAGTGCTAAATCTATCTATCTTCCCTTTCCTTCATCAGTTATATATATATATATATATATATATATATATATATATATATATATATATATATATATATATATATATATATTGATACAAAGGACAGGAAAAGAAAGAAAAAGACCTCGATATTATGTAAATAGAGGAATTTATCTGTAGAAATATGTGACACTTATTCGGGAGCCGTGATAAAACTCCGAGTTTCGGATGCCGGGATGGGAACCCACGCCAACATCTCTTCAGTTATCCGGCCATTAAAATTCCTGTGAAAAATGACCGTTAAACAAAGGGAAATTACTGTGATTGACCGTTATTAAGACAAAAGAGCTAATAGACCGCTAAGTAAGAGGAGGGGGTAAAAGTAAGGGAGTAAAAAAGTCTATAGTGTTCGCGTAAGCGCACCAATCCGTACATTCGCCTATATGTATATACTAAACCAGCCTCGCTTGAAACACACACGTGCTCACTCGAAAATAGGATCACGATATTAACTCCAAGTTCAAAATAATGTTGTTGCTAAATTATGTTCAACATAATGTACAATATTCACTCCGGATGAAAGACTGCCCCTGGATGAATATGAACAACACCGCCTTTATGGAATACATATACATCAGGATAAAGATTGTTATTGTTCATTCTCATCACAACTTTTACCAAGACCGAACATGACAGGTCTGATATATCTATTTGGCAGGGAGAAGGAAAATCGCGTATATTCATTGAGGTTACCTACCACAGAGATGTTAGTACCACGTCCAAAATGAAAAACAACAAAAATATGTGTGTACAACTGCTTCGAAATCTGCATCTTCCATGTTTGATTATAAATTCGCATTTATAACCATAATTATTGATGCACTTGGTTGTGTTGGTAAATTTTTAAGTAACAATCTCATAAAATCTAGGATTTGTGGATGAAGAAAGTGAGTGGCTATCACAGATTTTGCAGATTAGTACTATAGGCGGCACATAAATATATTTAAAAGTTTATTAAAGTTCAATATGCAATATTTACAGTTTGTGTTATCCAGATTCTATTGATGAAACTCTGTTTGAAACCATCGTTTTCCGGCTAACAAAAGATCTAATAAATAAAATTAAACACACACACATACACACAGTCAGACAGAGAGACACACAGACAAATAGATAGATAGATAGATAGATAGATAGATAGATAGATAGATAGATAGATAGATAGATAGATTGATAGACAAAGTAAGGGCGTGGAATAGAGAGTGCGCACACTTATTTCAATGCGTAATATATATTTATGATTATGTCATGTTGCATACATATAATTAGTTCCTATTTGTACATACCTTCCCATCAAGTAACATGGCTTTAATTTAATCAGATAGCAATGGATTGATTAGTGCCGAGGTGGTTTTGGTTTACAAAATCCGTTATCCAGTTTCTGTTTCCGATTGTAACTAATTTGATTCATGTACATCGATAATGGTTTCTTGGAAATGTATGAACATTGCATCTCCTGTTTCGTCCTTTTTTTCTCTCCTAGATTTTAAGATACATGTCTATTAGAAGTAAGGGCGGGATCCCATAATGTACTTTACATGAGACCATAAGAAAACATAGTAATCGAGGTTTGGAAACAGTTCTGATTTTAGAATGGAAAGAGGAAGATTATGAAATGAAAAATAAATGTCATAAAAAACGTTTTCATAGAAATAAGAATAGAATATATTTTCTGAATCAGAAATCTCTGTTTCCCCCTCCGCCCTATCGTTGAATTTTCCTAATTTCTTAACGGGATTTTTTCATATATATTTTTGTTAATCCGTAGTTTTACACTCGTCTTTATGATAGATATTTCTCATCCTGTCTCTGTCATACATACATACATACATTCATACATATATATAAACATATATATGTACATGTATCTATATATACATATGTGTTTATGTGTATATATATATATATATATATATATATATATATATATATATATATATATACATATTCATCTTTGAGACGTTTTTTTTTCCTGTCTGTATTTCTTACTCAAATACTTTCCCTTCTTTCAGATTTGTATTTTTTCTTTGTGTTACATCGTGTCCGTTTCTTCCACTCTCTATCACGGACGCTCTTTTCTCTCTATTTTCTTAATATCCGTTCCCTCTTCACTCTAATGCTTCTTTACCATTCTGTCTTTTGCTGTCTAATCAGAGCGTATCACTACGTTTGTCAAAGATTTTCATTCTTTTCTTCGTACTTAATCATTTTTTTTTTATCTTCACTTCTTACTTTGCTGGACGCCAGATATCGTGCTTATGGCGCTGTCTATATAAACATACATGCAAACCTAATCAACGTTATGTTTGATATCTTACAGGGAAACAAATCACAGAGCATATCTGATAAGTTCCTTAAACATGACACGCCACTTTATCCTGGAGTTGTTGTTGATGTTGTTGCTGTTGAGGACGAGGATGTTATTAGCGCTTTTATTCGTAATGTTAGAGGCGTTGGGATGTAGGAGCGTTGTAAAGGTTCTTGTCTTGCTGCTGGTAATTTTGGGGACATAGAATAGTCACACACTTCAATTAAAACGATACCTAAACACCATATGGAAAACAGAATAGGCATACATACACATAGACATAAACACACACACACATACACACATACACATATATACACACAGGCACAAACACATATACATGAGCGTGTCCTTGTGAGGAATACATATATGAGTACTACAGGATTACTTGAATCTATACACACATGGACACACATACAGCTCACAGACCATATCTAATAAGTTCATACACACACACACACACACACACACACACACATATACATATATATATATATATACATATATATATATATATATACTCACGCATATATATTTATGTATTCATACTGATACCAGCATAGAGAGAGAGAACGAGAAAGAGGTATGCAACGTTTATGCTTTTGGCTTAGCACGTGATCCCTGGTTCAATTCCAAGTCAGGTGATTAGTTTCTTTTTGCGTGTGTGTGCATCTGGGTGTGTGTGTGTGTGTGTGTGTGGGTGCGCGTGGGTGCGGGTGTGGGTGCGCGCGCGTGTGTGGGTGCGTGTGCGCGTGGGTGGGTGTGTGGGTGTCAAATGGAATTTGAAAAATATAACGCTTAAAATATGTATATTCGTGTCTGCTTTTGTTTCTCTCAGTCTATGTATTAGTACTTACGTGCATGTATGTGAGTGAATGTGTGTTTCTACGTGTGTGTGCGTCTATGCGTTTGTATGTGTGTTTTCTATTGCATGCAGGTATGAGCAATAATATCGCCGAAGACTTCCAATAGTTCACAATGTTTTCATCAGAGTTCTACTAATGACAGTTACAATTGATGCAAATGCTTCCCTCTTATGGAAAAATATATATCGAATAGTTCCAAAGCAAAATCTTTTGAAATTCGTTATGATTTTATAACCAAATGTTAAAGCCGATTGTTCGAAGTGTTGAGTAGAATATCAGCTGTTGATAGGACGTATTTTCATACTATCAAGAGTATGCTGTCTCTCGGAATACAAGCCAACAATGACAGCATTGCTCTAACTTCCAATAAGTTATAACATTTGTACATTTTATTGAGACATGTTACCGCAGGAACATATTCCTGATACAATCTTTAAATGGCAATTGTACCTGCAACTTCAGCTGAGTCAGCATCAAGTTCTACGTTACGTGCTAAACCGGTGTAAACTATAGTGCTTCAGGTCCCTACGTTGTACATCGAACACTTTCCTTCGCGTGCATTTTGTAACTGTCTTTACAATGTGTTTGATGCTTACGAAGAGCTTTGGTGACGTCCAGAATCTCAAACATCTTTTACATAAAGAGCTTCAAAAATTTCCAAACACTAGGGAAAAATTTGACGGATTATAAACATATAGACATTTCCTCATCGTTTTATATTTTTATCCATGTTTATTGCATATTCACCCATATGTTTCTAGCAATATGTTTGAAATAGTGATGTTCCAAAAGTCAACATTGACTTTTGTATACTGTTATAGACTCATCTTCAAGATGAAGTAATGTTGGTGTGTGTTGCTGCTTCTATATAGGCAAGCTAAAAGAGAGTGTTGTATAAAGTATCACCGGAATTTAAGCTTTTCACTCTCAGATTTTTAGGTCATCAAGAATTTATAGATCAGGTATTTAATTTTGTTTTTCTTTTTTTTTAGTCTTAGAGCTTATTTTAGCATTCTACTGTGTTTTAAATATTTCTTCCTTCATCGGTCTAGTACTTTTGTGAGAATTTTATAGGAATAGATGTGAACATCACAAATGTTTACCTATTTATTTCGTTTTGTGTGGTGCAGTGTACTACAGTTGTTCCTTGTTTTCGGTGATTATAGATGAGTAGAGGGCGTATATAACAAATACAATGCTTCAAATTTTGGCGCAAGGCCAGCAATTTTGGGACAGGAGGGGGTAAGTTGAACATATCGACTCCAGTATTTGACAGGTACTTTATTTCATTGACTCCGAAGAAGTGCCTCTACATATTGTCCGGTTTGTAAACGATTCCGCCCAGCACGCAGGTTTACAACTTTTCTATTTGCAATTGAATTTATAAATTACATCAAACATTAGTAGCTCAACAGGGAATATGAATAGAATCATCTTCAGAAGAAAGTGATCCCAGCCTCTGTTACAGCGTATTTAGTCATCGAACCTATTTCAATAACCATATTTCAATTTGTTACAACTGAACAGAGAAATTGATTTGAATATAAAATCTTGACAGAATTATTAAATAGTCAAATAAATTCATCGGTGATCATATTAATTATATCAATTCAAGCTTGATGGAGTGGTTTACAAACTAAGAGTCTTTGACTAAGATTTCATCCAAGAAGTATTATTTTCCTTCTGGTCGCTCTGTCACTTCCATCGTTGTTTGTTCTCTTTGTGAGGATTTAATCTTTCAGAGTGTTTCTGCAAGTAATTAGTTGTCGGTCTCCATAAAAATAAAGATTTGCGAAATTTTAATGAAGATTCTTAAATAATTCTATGTTATGAGAAGAAATTGCAGATCTTTGTTGTTTTATTCTCGGGCTCAATTTAAACATTTTTAATCTATTCTGTATTGTTTCAACAGCAAAAATAGAAACAATATTATTTGTTGTTGTTGTTGTTGTTGTTGTTGTTGTTGTTGTTGTTGTTGTTGTTGTTGTTGTTGATGACGATGATGGTGATGATGGTGGTGGTGGTGATGATGATGATGATGATGATGATGATGAATATGGCGGCGGTGTTGGTGGCTGTAGTGGTGGTGGTGGTGGTGGTGGTGGTGATGATGATGATCATCATCATCATCATCAATACCATCATCATATTTTCTACGAATACAAAAATGAAAGGGCTCTATGCAGCTGGAAAACTACTATAAGATATCCAATGTGGCACAACAAAACTATTTTGCAAAGAATAATGGAAGTCCAATACAAACAGAAAGGAAAGAAAAAATAAACAAAGAAAAATTATTTTCTGTCTTCAAGGAAACCAACCAATACAAAACAGAAGCTGAAATGACAGATCGCTATAAAGAAAAGAGCAATTAAAATTTAAAACTATGATAACGTTAAAATCTAAGCTAAAATTAGAGATACAGAATGCCATGATAAAGCAGTGACAAGAAAAAACCTTATATGGCCAATACTTGTGAAAGCAAAACATGGTGGAGTTAGGCAAAGAAAATTTAGCGGAGAAATGAGGAACCGTAGTTGCGGCAGAGAATCAAAGTTTCTTCGTTAGAAACTACCAAAGTACGTAAGAAAGCAAAATACAATAAGTGCAAAATACGTAAATATAGACAAGAACCAATCCCAGAGCTTATATTGTATGTTAAATCTGCATTGTGTTGTAGCAACAGAAAGGAGTAGTGAGGAGGAAATTGTGGAAACGTTCTTGGTAGCACAGGAATAGGTCGTAAGGGAGAATTAGATTATGAGGATGATATATCTACAAGCCTGCTTACTCAAATGAAGAATGTGCGATGTTTCAGATGAGACCACAGTTCTCATTTGATTGGAATGTTCACAGTTACTTCACATTTTGGCTTTTGGGATTTGGGCACAAAGTGAGGCTTTCCATGCACAGAAAAATCTATAACAATTTTAAGTGAACAGAAATGCAAGGGCTCCAAAACGACAAGATAAGGTTGTAAGCATTCCTGAATGGAAAGAAGAGCAAGGCACAGAAGGCTGGGTATTATAGTCGTCAGCTAGAAAATAAGATATTGTAAATGACGTGGCATGTCTATTTGACATAGGAGTAAAAAGAAAAGAAAAAGAAAAGGTTGAGCAGTGTATCATCTTGAAGTATAAGGGTCTCAAATGTTGGAAGAGGGAGCTCAATAAGACCATAACACTGCCGATTATTATTGGTGAGTTGAGAATAATGTTCTGATTGTGTCTGTGTTTGCTGTGAGTGCGGTATCTGCAGTTTCAGATGTTTGTGTGTGTATTTGTTCTTGTCTCTGTTTAGGTTGTTTGTGTTTGGGGGATTCTGGTGGTAGAGACCGTGTTAGTTGTGTTGGAGTTTTGGGGGAGATGTTTGCGTGGGTGGCGTCTATATTTTTTATTGTGGGTCTTATTATGCTGTGTAGAGTTTTTCCTTCGTGCTTTCTTTTCTGTTTTTTTTTTTTTTTTAGCCTTTTGGTTTTCTTTCATCATCACTACAGGAAGCTGAGGGGCCTGCGGTTGTAAGTATGTCTGTATCTGTGTGTATGTTTATATTCTTATTTTATGTGTGTATTTATTGGTGTAGGGGAATGGGAGAGCTTTCTCCGTTTTCCCCTCGAGTGCTTAATGTCTTTGATGGTGTTTCGTTTGTTGTTGCTGGTGGTTTTGCAGGTGCTGGTGCTGGTTATGGTCTTTGTCCAGCTTAAGCACCAGTGGAGGCGTTCAACCTCTTGCACTTTTTGTCAGTTGAGGGCAGAAAGCTCGCAAATGAGTAGTTTCTCCACACTGAAACAATGCAGCCTTCTGCTCTCAGTCATTATGTGCAATACAGTCCCGTTTTGGAGACGGTTGTGGTCTGGGATTCTTTTGAAGTTTTCGGGTTTGATCTCGTGAAGTATCTCCAGATCCACCCCGGGCTGTAATCCCTGGTAGTTTTTGTCACCTCCATCGGGACGGAATCTGACCTTTGCTCGATTAAGCATCCCAGAAGACATCACATGTCAAACTTTGGGGGAATCCTGAGAATGCGGACATGCATTATTCTTTTTCCCATATGGGATGAGTACATAATGAAATTGCTGGTTTTGCAAGGGGTCATTGAGTGCTTCATAGCAAAGGCTTCTAACTTAAAATTTACCGAAATGGTGCCGTATTGTCTGCCCCTCGCTATGTACTCGATATCATCCCTGATACATCTCAGAACAGCTTCAATATGTGCTTGTTCTATTATATTATATGTGCCTGTGCTATATTACTGGTTTCTTTTGTCTCTGTTGAGATGCATCTGAAATTAACTGTTTTTTTCTCCACTATTTCAATTGTCTCTTTTTGTATGGTTAAGGTGGCTCAGGTTTTGTACATGGTTGATGAGCATCCATGCCTCAGCCAATTTCTCTTCTTTGTCTGTGAGGGCTATCCTGTAACGTGGTTTCGTTTTGCCTGCTACGTTTTCTTGTTGTTGATGGTGGTAATATTGGTATTGTTGTTGTTCTCGTTGGTGTTGCTTTTATTGCTACTTCTCTTTTGCTGTTTGTTGTGGTGGTGAAGTTGCAGCCACTTGTTTTGTGGCCACGATTACCGTTACTATTGCTGGTTTCAATTTCTTCTGGATCACTGCTATTGTTGGTTCTGCTGCTGCCGTCTGTGTTGCTATCATTGCCACTGTTGCTTCTATTTTTACCGGTTTTTCTACTGAAAGTCTTCTTTTGTGAGAGAGATAATAATAGAGATGGCTTTCCGCCTCAGTGCTTCCATCGTTGCTGATGCCGATGATAATGGTGACGATGATTTGGATTTGGATTTGGATTTTTTTTTTTAATGCAACTTATAATTAAATGAATAAATACTGCCTCTTAAGGGGCAGAAATATCCACTGGAAGCTTATCAACAGCTTCTTAGTTTTCCTATAATCGGTTTATAAGAAAAATTAATTACATATGTTTGTAGAGACAAAGTGAAAAGCACACTTTAAAGCATAACTGAAGAAGCGTGTTCAAAAGAATGCCTTACCTTTCCCACGACGAATAATAACGGTTTCAAATTTTGTCACACAGGCAGCAATTTGTGGGGAGAGGATGAGTCAATTACATCGACCCCAGTGCTCAACTGGTACTTATGTTATCGACCCCGAAAGGATGAAAGGCAAAGTCGACTTAAGCGGAATTTGAACTAAGAACGTAACGATGGGCGGAGTACCGCTAAGCATTTCGTCCAGCGTGCTAACGATTTTGCCAGAATTGTTTTGATTGCTTGTTCCTGAACGGCTTTACTTTCAAACATTTTCCATTTTTTACATGAATTGGCCGTGTAATTCCATTTCTTTCTATTTGCTTGTTCTATTGTGTTTCCTTTTCTCTTTGAATTCTTGTACTCTTCCGGTCACTTTTTGAACATCACTGGTTGCCATATTATCATTTCTTTACTCTGCACGACATAACTTTTCATACCCAATATCGAAATATTAACAGTGCATTCTGCGTTTAGTAATCCCTTGCCACCTTCATTTCTTTGGAAGTAGAGTGTCGGTATTACTTTTAGGGTGGTGTGCGTCGTGCAATGTTAGCAGCTTTCTAGTCCGAGATCTTTGTCCACTTCGAAAAGTAAGCAGAGTATCATAATACTGGAATGGCTCGTGATATTTCTTCCATTTAATTTTGCTTGGAGCACCTTCCCAATTTTCATCTTGTACTCTTTTGTGTGTCTCTTTCTCATTTCTCCTTTCATTATCATATCATCTTGCAGCACTCATAAGTATTTGTGCCCCTCTTATTCCAGAGCGATCTAATGGTGATGTCATACCCCACCCCCGAAACTGCTGACCTTGTGCCAAAATTTGAAATCAATATTATGTATAGCACGTATGAATACAAAATGAAATGCAAAAAGCACATAACGTGTGTGTTTGTATTTAGCGAATTACTTCGATTATATAATTTACATTATAATATAATAAATACATTAATTTCAAACTTTTGCACAAAGTCAACAATTTCGATGGAGGGGCTAAGTCGACTACATCGACCCCGAAAGATGAAAGGCAAAGCCGACTTCGGCAGCATTTGCACACAGAACGTAAAAACGGATGAAATGTTCCTAAGTATTTTCCCCGGCGAATCCTTTCTACTGGAAGCACAAGGCCTCACATTTGGGGGAAGGGATTCAGTCGACTATAACGACCCTAGTGCATAACTAGTTCTTATTTAATCGAAAGACAAAGTCGATCTCGGCGGAAATTGAACTCAGAGCGTAGCGACAGGCGAGATACCGCTAAGCAATTCGTTCAGAGTGCTAACGTTCTGCCAGCTCACCGCCTTTCACCGCCTTATAATGATAATATTCAAGAAAAGAAATCTTGTCGTTAAACCATAGTTTTATTCAAACATTAGTAAATGTACAACTCCAGGATTTTTATCTTTTATTATGTAATTTACTAAACATTCTAAAGTAATCAGATAATTTCTACAATGCTGTTAAATAAATTAATTTCTACAATGTTGTTAAATAAATTAATTTGTTTCTTCTATTAGAGTATTTGACAACAGCAATGCTATCATCTTTTCTTTAATAGTGTCAATCTATGTAGCTTTTACATAGCAAATATTTATATATATATATATATATATATATATATATATATATATATATATATATATATATGGAGGGGGGATTTTTTCCCACACGCGCAAATATATATATATATATATATTTGTGTGTGTGGGAAAAAATTTCATTATAGACATGCTTCACTGAAATAATAACAATGCAATTGTGTAACGTTTTAGTGTGGAGTTTTACTTAATTTCATTATTAGTGATCTGTAAGGCGGCGAGCTGGCAAAATGCTTAGCGGCAAACCTGCCGGCTTTGCGTTCTCAGCTTTGCTTTTCATCCTTTTGGGACGATAAAATAAGTACCAGTTGATCATCGCATTGGATATAATAAACTAGCCTACTCCTCATAAATTTCAAGTATTGTGCCTCTAGTACAACGATTTACACTGGTGTTTATGGTTTTTGTTTCTTTAGTTGGAGAAATGTTTCTTAGTAATTTTCGGGTGCTGATTTCAAAAGTTAAATCCATTTTCCTCTATCACGTTAACATTCTTCGCAAACTCAAATGCCCATGTTTCAACATTCTATAAGGATAGTTTTGGCTTCATCAAATGCAGGCCCCTGTGTGGAACTTGGCATAACATAATTTTTCAATATCATTAAAATTATATGCAACTACAAAAGTGAAAACAAAAGTCATGGTTTAAGTATCTTCAGTGAATAAAAGCCGTCAAACTTGAGCAGCTTTCACTATTTTCAATCTGACCGGTTTGAAATGCCATGACAATCACAGAATTCTTTATACAATTACGTGTTAATAAACAACACATTTCTGTGGTCCTTGACATCATGCTTGTCTTATATTTATGGAATTTGTTTGCAGATATGCCCACGCTGTGCTTAATTTAGAATAACTATCATTGCAAACCAGGTGCAACGTGTTTTGTTGAACCTTCTATTATTTCTTATGAAAATTGGTATTTTGAAGTACCTTTAATATTTTAATTGAGGTCACATGCATCAAGGCGATTTTTGTCAAGCATTGTCAAAGAAATATTGAAAGAACTTCATGGTATGCACGCTCTTTATGAAATTTGCTCTCACAAATCTGTATTTGCTTACATTCTAACAGCTGACAATTCTTGAAATGCTTTTCACAGGTGACAACTGGCTTCAGTATATGCTTTGTATTTCAGAAATATGGCCAGCTGTAAGAGAAGAGAATGCAGCGACTGGCCCAATGTCTTTTGCTATATTTGTAGATGTTACACTTTACCTAGGCAGCGAAAGAAAATCACAGATTTGTGAAGAAAGCTTGCCTTACTTCGGCATGTAACGGGGTGATTATGACAAAGTCTTGGCACCTCATACAGTGTGTAAGCTATGTGTTGAAGCACTGAGACAGTGACTATTTCAAATACTTAAGCAGTAAGATTCCAGCTTTGGCTTGTGAGAAAATTAATGTAGGTGTGTTTAACTGGCTAGAAATTTGGTGGCTATTGCAGGACGTGTAGGTTTTTGAAGAACGTGTCTGGCGATGAAAAAGAAACATGGAATGCTTTTGCCGCTGTTGTGTCTGATTTCTTGGTGAAAAGGAAGTCATTAAATTGTGCAAACCTTATTAAGCAGTTTTGGGTCACTGGATTGCAACATCAGTGTAAAAGTGCATTTCCTGCACAGTCATCTGGACTATCTCTCGTAGTAAATAGTTTTGTAATAAGTGATGAGCAAGGAGAAAGATTTCACCAAGACTTCGGGACCACGTAGACTAGGTATCAAGGCAGGTGGAACATAAACATGATAGTTGACTGCTTCTGGTCTCTGCAAAGAGACTGCCTCAATGCAAGTTATTCACGTGAAGCAGCAAAGAGAAATTTCACATAATATAAGCAGCTGACCAGCTTATGGGATAAGCAATACAACTATGCTTATTCAGAGAGTAAGTTTTAGAAAAAATCCATGAAATGATAGAAGGAAACTACTGTAGTTTTGAAATTCGTATGCCAATTTTAGTCTAAATCATGTGAAAAAAGCAAACTCAAGAGAAGTTATGTTCAAAATTGTTTCCCAGTGTTCTTTGTTCTCTTTGCTTCGTTTGGAGAAACGAGGCAGTATGTTTATACTGGCGATGAGCTGAGAATAGTGGAGGATCATTCGTGTATGTATAAGGCGGATTTCTTTCAGTTTCCGTCTACCAGATCCATTCACTAGGTTTTGGTCGGCCCGAAGCTATTGTAGAAGACACTCCATCAAGTTGCCACGTAGTGGAACTGAACTCAGAATCATGCACTTGAGAAGAAAGCTTCGTACCACACAGCCACCCTTGCGCCTAACTAATGTTTCTTTCATATTTTTTTCCTATCTAGTTTTACTTTGTGATATGTTATATAATGTGAGCTAGTGATTCGTTATTGGGGATACATGGTCAGCTAACAACAAAGTATGGTGCTCAACACAACTGTTATATTCATGAAATTTAAATCTTTCGACTTGACTTTGCATCTGGATTAGTAAATTACATTAGTCATTTGAAGTTTATTCAACGGCTTGCAATTTTGAATGTTATTGTTGATGTGGAGAATTTTGCCTTACGTGGCTTTTTCTAATAAATTATTAGAATTGATTTATGGCTGAGTGTAATACATATTGTGCTCTGCTAAAATATTTTTTTTTAAGTAAAGGATTCATTTGTTTTATAGCCATCGTGCATTTGCATCAGATAATATACTTTATGTTCGGGTTATTAGTTTTTATTGGTTCTGTGTATGTTGTTTTCATTGTATCGAATTTCTTTCAATAATGTTGCATGATATTAGATCTGTGTCGTCAAAAGTATTAGCAAAGTCGTTACTAGCTACAGTTTGTTTTAAACTATGGATTTCTTTGCATTCTGCTACGTAATTTTTTGTTGGGGTCTATTTTGTGTTTTTTTTTTAGTAAGATCTAAACATGTTTCTTAGAAATAAATTTATGGCTAAAGTGTTATATCTCAAGTTTTATATCTATTCATTATTCTCATTTATATATAGATTCAGTTATACTGATAAAATAAATAGATTTAGTTATACTGATAAAATAAATACATTCAGTTATACTGATAAAATTTATGCATTATTTCTTATTCTTATATTCATACTGCAGAATGGGATTGATGAACCGCTTGAATTTTAACTTATATTCAATACTTACGTTTAAAATAGTTACTTTACGAAGTGTTTTCTTTGTCTGAAAACTTCTATCTTGTGATTGGTGGTGTATATTGTATTTATTGTAGTATATTTTTTATACATATATATAAATCTTCTAAAGCAAAATTATAACTATCGTTCGTTTAATATACTTTTTGCCTATGTTATTTACATGCCTGCTTTTTTGAACTATTAGCACTCAGAGCTCTAATCAAACAGAGTACTAAACAACGGAATGACTGGCCATCACAACCGGCGGCTGCTCCTGACGATTATTTTTTAAAATGATATTTAACTGTCCTGGAGAGGGATTGGTGATACTCTCCAATAAGCAAACACGTAAACAATTTCTTTCATATTGCAGATGGCTTATGGAGCTAACCAACTCTTCCCAGGTACATTTTCGACGTCTGCTCTCTCTAAATCTTCTATTTCCTCCCCATCCTTGCCATTTACCCCCCCCCCCCCCCACACACACACACACACACGCACACACACATACACACGCACATACACACGCACGCACGTGCGCGTGTGTGTATGAATGCAAGTATTTATGAATGTAGAGAGGTATAAATGTATGTATACATGTTTGTATAGGCTGGACATCTGAAGTATTTGGCTTTTTGCTCACGGTAATATGTAACTGCAGTGTTCGTTTAATGACTGAGTCATCGTTGATAGTCCAGCAACGCCATTGAGTTTTATCATTGCGAAAGCAAGAGAAAAGACGAGTGCCACCAAAATTCAAGGCGGCAGCAGATGCTATCTCCGACATTGTCTCCGCAGTTGGGCAGGAACAGGTGTTGAGCCACGGATAAAGCGACATTACGGTGCTGTTCTAGCAACTCTTTTACCATATCAATTAAAAAATTAAGTAGCAAGTATCTCCAGGTTAATGAAAGCATCTTAAAACTATCTTCGACAAAGACGGATGAGAGAAATATACACACATACATATATACTTGGATACACACATATCTGAGTAAGTCTGGATGATCACGGTAAAATAAAAATAAAAATATGCATATTTTCATTTCATGCATACTTTCCTTTCATTTATTCTTCAGAGACATTGATTACAACCACAAATACCTCGATTAAATGAATTAAGATTTACTTTATGAATCTCATATGTGTAGTTACCACACGTCCAACCAAAACACACACACATATGTATGCGCGCATTTGTGTACTTTCATGCATATATAATTACTAATTAGTCCGATGGTGAATAGAGTATTCTCCATAGACTTTACATATATGCTAATATAACAGAAAAAGAAGTGGTTGATGTCCAGTTTCATCTTTTATAAGCACGCGTGCCTGTACAAACTTGCGTGTATGAATTTGTTTCTCGTGTGTATGTAGGTTTTTATATGCGAATAATTTTCAATTTATAGGTAGAAAACTGGGCCACGCTATCGTAGAGGATAAATTGTTGGCACTCCGTTGCTTACGACGTCGTGTGTACCAGTTGATCCGATCAACGGAACAGCCTGCTCGTGAAATTAACGTGCAAGTGGCTGAGCACTCCACAGACACGTGTACCCTTAACGTAGTTCTCGGGGATATTCAGCGTGACACAGTGTGACAAGGCTGACCCTTTGAATTACAGGCACAACAGAAACAGGAAGTAAGAGTGAGAGAAAGTTGTGGTGAAAGAGTACAGCAGGGTTCGCCACCATCCCCTGCAGGAGCCTCGTGAAGCTTTTACATGTTTTCTCTCAATAAACACCCACAACACCCGGTCTAGGAATCGAAACTGCGATCCTATGACCGCGAGTCCGCTGCCCTAACCACTGGGCCATTGCGCCTCCACAGAGGATAAATAACCACAGATAATCAGAGAATCTCATCATTCCGACAACACTCTCTTCATGTTAAATATTATTGTCTCATACTTCAGGTGATGTTGAAAACAGGAAGACCTAACCGTCATTTTCTCCACTCTCTCACAAATTACCCAAAGGCAAAACTCTCTCTCTGAACAACACGCCGCTTTAGGTGTTATGTAAAAGTTTTTTTTCTCTGCAATTAAGTTTTCTTTGAAAATATATACTAAAACCCCAACTTCCTTTACTCACTTTAGGCCAAATAACGAGAAAATTGCCGATATTCTTACCACCCTAATGAGCAGCCGATAAGGAGATTTCTGCAGCTTTCTCCCTAGAATTTGATCATCAATTATATTGAATTGGTTTGTTAAATCACAAATATATATTTGTTGCAGGTTGTGCGCATAAACTATTGAGTATACTTCAATATATTACTGAACATTTTTCTATCGGCCAAACCAACTCCAGTGGAATTCGAATAAGGAAAGTTGCAGATGAATGATATGATAATTAAAAGGTGTTTGTCAATCCGGCTTCGTAGCATTTTATTTTTTTCATAGTCTGAATGTTTTCCAATCACATCAAATAGATTAATAACAGAAACAATTCAACTGCCAACTAAAAGCAATAAACTTGGAAAATAATAAGCATCTCCACCACTGCCACTTCAAGCCAAATAAAAAACGGCAAGAACAAAAGTATGGATATTTAAGAATAATGAGAGACATTAATTAGTTTGGTGTGTTCTCTCTTTCTCTTTATCTCTCTCTCTCTCTCTCTCTATCTCTCTATCTCTCTCTCTCTCTCTTTCTTTCTTTCTCTCTCTTCCTCTCTCTGCTTCTCTCTGTTTATCTATGCAACTATATATCTCTTTCCAATTCACTAATTTACACCCCCACATCTGTGTGTGTGAGTGTGTGTGTGTGTGTGTGTGTGTGTGTGTGTGTGAGTGCGTGTGTATTTGCTCGTCTCTCTCGCTATCTCTCTCTCTCTCTCTCTTTGCAATATCATTTCTCAAGGATCGTCAATATAGTTAGTCACAGCTGTCGATCTGTCATAATCATTCGACTATCATTAATATCAGTCTAATTTACACACACACACACACACACACATTTCTCTGTCTCTATCTCTGTTTTTGTCTCTGTCTGTCTTTCTTTCTCTCTCTTTCTATCTCTCTCTCTCTTTTTCTGACAGTCTTTACCACTCTCTCTTTTGCTCTCGCCCTCTTTCTCACGATCTCTCCAACTCTCTCTTTCTCCCCCTCTCTCCCTTTTTCTTCTCTCTTTCTCCCCTTCTCTCCCTTTTCTCTCTCTCTCTCTCTCTCACATGCACACGCTCTTTCTCCCACTCTCACTCTCATTCCCTCCCTCTTTCCTATTGATTTTATTGCTACCTCCTTTCTTTCCACCTTCCCACTTGTCTCACTCTCCAGATACTCCTTCACTCTCATCCATCTTCAGTCCATATATTTAAAAAAAAAAAAAATTCAACCAATTCTTTGTCATTGTCGTATCATCTCTTTCTTGCATTTTCCTCTCCCCACCCCTATATTCTCCTCTCCGTTCCGTTCTCTCTCTTACTTTGTTCTCAATAATTTAAAGATTCATCGGTTTATTCTTGTTTCCTTCTTTGGTCATTTATTTCTTCATGAAATACCATTTCAGCAATGATGAATTGAGTGTCAAATTTCTGTTCCCTCAACGAAATTTAAAGGAAAAAATTTTTTCGTATAGATAAATGTGTTTGTGTGTCTGTCTAAATGTGTGCATGTATATATAAATATATATACATACTCACACCAAACACACACCTACACACACCAAACACACACCTACACACACATGCACACACCAAACACACACCTACACGCACATACACACTCACATATATATACATATATTTGTCTCTCTATATGTGTGTGTATATGTATGTTTGTATGTGTGTATGTATGGACGTATGTACGCACATACGTATGTATGTATATATGTATGCATGTATGTACAGAATTAAATAATTAAAGGAAATAATATAAAATGCGTGACATTGCAAGAATTAAATAGTATTTAAAGACAGGAAGTGAACAAAACATACACGTATGCACTTTATACGTATACATAATCATATAGATAGGTATGTGTTTAGATAGATAGATAGATAGATAGATAGATAGATAGATAGATAGATAGATAGATAGATAGATAGATAGATAGATAGACATACTGTATATATATATATATATATATATATATATATATATATGTGCATGTGTGTGAACTTCTAGGACTCTCTCTTTACCTTTTCCTCCTCTCTTTCTCTTTCTTTCTGTTTGCCATTATTGCCAATCCACTGAGGAATCAGTCTTTTAGCCCTTGATACATATGTATATGTATAGACAGATACATGCATGCATACAGACACATACACATGCACAAGCACATATACATACGTACACACAAAGATTATACATACATTTATATCTAACCTTATTAATAAGGCTTTTATCGACATTGTTGATTTCTTTATTAAAACATGAGTAATTTTACCTTCTATTCATTCCTACTCAGTAAATGGAAGTTTTGCCTTTGTAATAAATCATTATACGTAATGATAGTGATTGTGCATTAAGTATGGAAGGCCAAAGGGCCTATAAGTGCCACAAGATATCAATAATCCAGCAAAACAAGAATAAAACATGGATTGCGAAATTTAGAATTACGTACAAATTTCAGAAGACGGTAGTGTAGAAAACTGCTTACTTTTCTTTAGAATTGATTAGTGTGCTCCCATCCGTTACCGTCAAGGATCAAATTATGTTTGTTTCCACGTTGTGTATCTGCTACCCTGGTCCATATAGTGTTTTTCATTCTTTCCTGTCTTATAAATCAGCCTCATCTCTGACAACACAACCGTCTTGTTTCATGTTACAGAAAGAAATAACTGAAAGTCATTCTCACAGTCAGCATGTCGATGTTCATTTTTTAAAAAAATATATTCTAATTTGCCAACTAGCAACCTCTCTAATCTAATTTTTATTGCTTCTTTATTTTCAAGCGTTTTTGATACTAGTTTAATTGGCCCTATTAGGAAGCCCCCCACCTCGCTGTTCATAATGAGCGCCCTCGACAACTGCCACATTCGGTAATTCCCTATATGAATATACAGTACACTAGCCGGGTCCCTGTCTTTGTTTCCCGTCTAGATCATCTCTGACATTGAAAACTTTGTTCTGTGTAGTGACTGCTTAAAATTGTTGACCATCTTCACTATTTCTACTGCTGACTAGACGAATAATTTATCAGACACGAACTGAATGCATTGATACAGTTGCTCGATACTTATAAGACACACCTTTTCAATCAGTTAAATCAAAACAAGTCCAGTATGTATCTGAATTATCATCTTAAAATTTTTATCGGCTGTAAAAATTATGGCGTTCCCCATGAACTCTTCCATACACTTTTAAATTTTTGAACTCATTTGATTCCTCGCTTTGCTATATTAGGTGGGTCAGATCTTTATCCGTTTCTATTAGATGGAAAATATAACGAAAGGTTTTATTTATATACTTTTGTCTTGAAACCGCCTTCAACTATCCATTTGTGCATGCGTCAGTTTCTTCATTCTTTGATATTCAGTGCTTATATATCTTTCGTTCTCCTATATGACATTCTGTAGCATTGCTTGAGCGGCATTCCTATCCGATTTGTAAACGAGCCGCTAGGTTTCTCCTCTCCCACGGGACTGATCATTTCTTCGCGATTCTTGTTGCACTGGCACCTGTCTTCTTTTAGTCGTTGTTGTTATTATTCTACCAATTAAGCCGGCGAGCTGGATCTAGTTTTTTTTTTCCATTCGCAAAACATGCCTTTTTTTAAAGGAAATAAAAATCTGAAAATCGGCTATAATAATGTAGCCTTTGAAGGCATGATGTTGTGGAGAAAAAAATTGGAGAAAAAAAGTTAGAGGTTAAAAATCGAAAAAACTGCATTTTTAGCCAATAGCAAGACAGAAATTTTCTGCGTTTAGCGGAGCGGTGTCAACTTTAAGGTTGTACCCTGTAAAATTTATAGTTTAGCGTCTGACCTGTTCAGTGTAAGTTTGTAAATAAACAGAAATACCTCATAAAATCAACATGTATCATCTTACTGCTTCTTTTATAATTTCATTGATTGTATATATTTATCACTTTTTAAAAAATTGCTATATTAATATATTTGTCTGCGTGTGTTTACTTTATGCGTATTATGTATACCTGTCATGTATTTGTGTACATCATTAATATATAAGTGCATGTGTGTGTGTGTGTATTAAGTAACGTTTTCATGCCTGGATTTGTAAGCTACGATTAGAATGACACTGGTTAACAAAGAATTTGTTCCAAGGAAAAGAATACCAGTATCTTATATGTTGTTGCATGCAGAATGAGGAGTGGTTGTGTGGTAAGTAGCTTGCTTACGAACCACATGGTTCCGGGTTCAGTCCCACTGCGTGGCACCTTGGGTAAGTGTCTTCTACTATAGCCTCGGGTCGACCAAAGCCTTTTGAGTTGATTTGGTAGACGGAAACTGAAGGAAGCCCGTCGTATATATGTATATGTGTATATATATATATATATATATATGTATGTGTGTTTGTGTGTCTGTGTTTGTCCCCCCCCCCCCCCAACATCGCTTGTCAACCGATGCTGGTGTGTTTACGTCCCCGTAAATTAGCCGTTCGGCAAAAGAGACCGATAGAATGAGTACTAGGCATCCAAAGAATAAATCCTGGGGTCGATTTACTCGACTAAAGGCGGTGCTCCAGCATGGCCACAGTCAAATGACTGAAACAAGTAAAAGAGTAATTTAAATTTTTATTAATAGAATTAACCTAGTGAAATCATAAATCCAGCTATCTGTCTCAATAAGTTTCCAAAATATAGGAAATGAAAAATATTTAAAAATACTAACACAGAGAAGCACAGAAAAATATGTAATATACTAACACACAGAAAAATTAAAATAAAACACGCGGGTGAAAGGAATCTCATGTTGTAAAGAATCAAGTGTGAAAAATCAACATAGACAACAGCGGCAGAGACAACAATGAACCACCACAACACAGCATGCGGTTGTCATGGTAACAAGCTGCTAATGCCACGCTGTCTGTTGATTCGCTAAAATTACCCAAATTTTCCAACTTTAATTCCAAATAACATCAGATTCTTTAATTTACGAAATAAGTAAATTGGTTGATCATAATCGAAATTCAGAGTTGCATCGATACACCAAAACTGAAAGCAATCTGAGCAAAATTAAGCGGGGGGGGGGCTCATTTTGTGAATGAGAAAGACTAGATCCGGTGAGCTTAACAGCATTTCACCCGTCACTACGTTCTGAGTTCAAATTCTCTCGAGGTTGACTTTGTCTTTCATCCTTACAGGGTTGATAAATTTAGTACCAGTGAAACACTGGGGTCAGTGCAATCGATTAGTAGTCCCCTCCCCAAGAAATTTCAGGCCTTGTGCCTATAGAAAAAATGTTATGGTGGTGCCGGAGCCAGAGGATGTAGTGGAAGTAAGGTTGTTGGTAGCTCTGCTCTTGTGGTAATAATAATTGTTTCGGGAATTTTCGGACAACTTGTCACTGAAACAACGTGTTATTATTTTGCTGTTGTCGTTACTATTGCTAGTCATGTTGCCGTGTGGTTTCTGTTTGCCACGTGGCTGCTGCTGTTGTTGTTGTTGTTTTTATTGTTGTTGTTGTTGTTGTTGTTGCTTTTGTTTTCTGTTTTGTTTTTGTTGTTCTTCTTCTTACTTTCACCTGTCGCAGTGTAGGCAATGTTATTTGAAATTGGACTGTTGACTGCGAAACAAAGAGATATTCGTTCCTGAAATAGCGAAGGGAAAGATTTCATTAGCTGCTCGAATCGCCATCCGCTCCACTCTTTTGTTGTCAGGCTTGCATAGACGCCATCATACTGAATGTTATTGAAATTGCTTCGCTGAGTGGGAACAGGAAAAACTTTTAATAATATATAGACTCAAAGGCTGACAAACTGCATAAATTGACCAATCCTTAATATTCGGTTCAGCAACAAAAGAGTCGATAAATCAACAATAACAAAATCCTAGAATGCAAAATTATCGACGAACTTTTAAAAACTTTTTGGGGGCGTACCAAAATACATCTTACGTGGATAGAAGCAAAAATAATAATAATAATAATAATAATAATAATAATAATGATGATGATGATGATGATAATAGTACTAATCCTTTGTATTGGAGGCACAAGGCCTCAAATTTAGGGAGAGGGGACAGGTCGATTACAGCGACCCTAGTGTTTCACTAGTACTTAATTTATCGACAGCGAAAGTATGAAAGGCAAAGTCCACCTCGGCGGAATTTGAACTCAGGACGTAGCGGCAGGCGAAATACCGCTAAGCATTTCGCTCGGCGTGCTGACGATTCTGTCAGCTCACCAATAATAATAATAATAATAATAATAATAATAATAATAATAATAATAATAATAATAATTGTAACTTCAAAATAATGCTGACGGTAATTACAAGATGAACAACGACAGTCATGACACTATAATATCTCTTAATTTCATATTCCTGTGTTGTTCATTGTATTTATCATCAAAATAGAACAATCTTAATTTTGAAAAATATAACTATTAATATAATGTGATTTTAATATTTTCCCTTGTTTTTTCGTTTTTCGGTTAAAAACAATTAGAGCCCGAAGATGTGATATTGACATCAGTGATAAAGTAGCCTATAGTGCGACATTAGTTGATCGTGTTGATATGGAAGTGAGATGTGGTGTGTTGATAATTGGTTGGAGCGACTAAAAGTCATAAAAAAAAAGATGTCAAAACCTCGAAATCTGCTTGAGCTGGCGTCGGTAGAAAATAGCGGTGACATTGACTGGAGGGTGGATTGGTGAGAAAAAGACAGAGACAGAGGGGTGAGTATGCGTGCGTGCGTGCGTACGGGCGTGTGTGTGTGTGTGTGTTTATGTGTGTGTGTTTCGCCTGTTTGTGTAGTGAAGCAATAAAAAGAAATATGACTAAGTCCATTGCAGTCATAAAGGAAAAGGAATGACGATGCGAAAAGTAGTTCTTGTACCCACCCAATTTCCATTAAAACGAACTCAACACAATGAAAGGAGACAAAATAGGATATAGAAAAAAAAACATGGAAAAAAGAGAAGTAGATTGATAGAAAAAATAATACAAAGAATAATGAAAAGAGAGATGAGGAGCCTCTGGTTATTCACTTATACTCAATCAAACAAAGAATTTTTGCTGGTACGTCGCCCTGACTATTGACCTATTCTTTCTGTTTTAAAAAGCGTGTTATCTCTAAAACTATTTCCCTCATGGCTTGAACACTGTGAATATCTTGTGTTATCTACGAAATAATTTCTTCGTAGCCTTCGCGCTTTTGATAGAGATGAAGAAGAGTTTTAATATCTAAATTATGGAGATACGGATACGCAGAAATTTAGCAAGAAAATTTATATATGAATATACCCACTTGGACGATTGAGAAGAGAAGAAAATAAAATATTGCTGTTCAAAAAAACAAATGTATTTAATTTTAGAAAGGAATCTATACTAGAAATTAAATAAAACTTATCAGCGGAGGTCACCAGAGTAATGTCACGAGACAATACATACATACAAACATACATATATATACGTATACGTGTGTGTGTATGTGTGCGTGTGTGCTTATGTCTGTGCCTGTGTTTCCGTGTGTGTGTATATATATGTATATATGAATATATATATATATATATATATATATATATATATATATATGCCTCTGTGTATATATGTGTGTGTGTGTGTGTGTGTCTATTTATGTATATATCTATATATACATAAATATGTATATATGAATATATATATATATATATATATATATATATATATATATATATATATATATATATGCCTCTGTGTATATATGTGTGTGTGTGTGTGTGTGTCTATTTATGTATATATCTATATGTACGCATGATGCATATATGTAAATTTATGAAATTGCTTTCCCATGATTCACTATACGTCTTGTGTATGTGTGTGTGTGCGTATACATGTGTGAGAAAGAGACGTCTGTTGTGTGCGTACATGTGCGAGTGTGTGTATCTGTGTGTGTGCGCGCACTTGTGTGTGGCTATGCGCGCATGTGCATCTACATATGTGTGTATGTAGTAACCATTATTTTCCCATTATTTTAAAAGTATGTCTGTGAACATTTGATAAATGAGTTTATCTGTAAAATTATTGTTAAGTTGACCAGCAAGTAGGAATAAAATTATTTCCATATTTGTTTATGACAAAGTTATGTACAATAATGTATTAGTCTAGAGATTTTTTTTTTATCTCTCTTAAATAATTTTTCTTTGTGTGTCGAGAGAATGGTGATGCTACTATGGACATAGCAAGCCCTCCCAGACCAGCGAGTTCGGTACTTCAACATTGTAAGTCGACGGCTGCAGAGAAAAGCTGGTCAAGGGAGGAACTCAAGAGCATCAACATTCTAGGGAGGAAGGTGTAGGAGCAATGATTAGAAGCAGGGGGATATAATCTAAGTAACAGACGGAAGTGAGACAACTGAGAGGCGAGTATATGAAAAAAGGCGACTCGATATCAGTTAGTTCAACTGAGCAAAGGTCACCATAGTAGCGGTAAAGATCCGAGTGAGGATACAACACTTACATGTGTCAGATTTGGGGTGTGGTTACGAGTGACATTACCTCATTCAGTTCGGTTATGCAACCGCGGGGCTGTGTGTGTAGTAGAAGTACAGTTCTCATTCTGTTCTCACTCAACTTCATTTCTCATTCAAGATGTATAATTTAAAATATATTTCTAAAATGATTCCATGAAGATATATATTTTACTTAACTTAGGTTTCGGACATTATTGGCCCATGATATACCTAATTTCAGTTTTTGATCTTGCAAGTACGTTTTAGATGAAGCTATTTCATTTGAATGTACACCTGAAATGTATAAATGGGAGGCGGCCACATAATTTTCTGTTTACAGTTAACAATAACGATTTTTCTGCAGTTAGTGAGCCGTAGACTCACATCCATGTGACCACAGCTTCGTGTCCTCCAGGAGTATAATCAAACGAAATTATTCATATACATACATACGTTTGCAAAATTTATGGTGATGATACTGTATCAACTGTGACTCAACTGTTCAGAGGTGGTTTGCAAAATGTAAAGCTGGAGAAGTTAACTTGTAAGGTGACGGTTGCAGTGGAAGGCTTTCAAAATTGGATGAAGATGTGTTCAAGGCAAAAGTCGAAGAAAAACGAAGGAATACTGGTGGGATATTCCCACCAAAACTTCTGCCAAATATAAACATAACAGGTCGGATATTGTTGTTTGGGACAAAGGGGCAAAGCTATGTACCATCATAGAGGTCAGCTGCCCTGGAGATATAGATATCTCTTTGAAAATCAAAGAAAAAGAGGATATCTTTGGACAGCTGCTTTGAAACCTGCAGCTTCTATATCCAGACTATGAATTTATATTCATACCAATAATAATTGGAGCACTAAGTTTTGGTAGTAAATGCTTAAAGGAGAATCTGCCAGAAATTTGGAAATTACATACTGTACTGCTTGGCATTTGCACCAGAAGCTCCAATACGAACATTTCAGAGTGTTTGAGTCTCAATCTCAGAGTGCAATCTGAGGACATGTACCGAAAGTGATAAAATTCAAACATCCAGTCAACATGATGGTGTTTGGAGTGATCACTAGTGATGTCGACGATATGTCTCCATTCATCTTCCAACAAGGTTTCAGACTCAACCTCCTTAATTATTATTTGTGGGGTGCAGTTGAGCGAGAGACCAACAAAACTCCTTTCTACCACCAAAGATGAAATTGAAGACAAGTATTATGGCAGCATTCACCAGCTTAAACAAGGAGACCGTCAAGTAAAGTTGCAGGAGATTCCGAAGTCTTCTAAAGGTCTTGGTTGAAGCCAATGGCTATTTTATTGAATAAATTTATTCTTTTGTATTTCAAGCTATTTTTATGTAATTTTGGTAAATACATCTGTTAAAATGAAATGTCAGTGTTATTTTCATTTTTGCGTAATTTAGACGACAGTTTATTCATCGCATCCTGTATGTAATTACACACACACCCACACACACACACACACACACACACACACACACATACACACACACACACACACACAACATACATGCATACATATATGAATACATGCATGTATGTGTGTGTGTATCTATGTTTATGTATACACAACAATACACCCTGTATACACTCACATATGCACACAGTTATATAATATGCAATGATGGGGTAGTGAGTGCCATAATAGGAGCTTCATTGTATAGATAACTGATACGATGTATCAAGAGGAAATCAGCCCAGTTTACATCTTCCCAATGTATATTTACAGAAGAGAAACTCTGCTGATGACACTTCTGATCATTTTACTGCGACTGTCTTGCATAAGTGAGCTGTGCCTTCTGTCTACACCTATCTACAGTTAGATGGAAAGGGTTTCAAAAAGGTATCAGTTTTTGTCCAAGACATATTACTGCATCATAAGTAATTTTTGCTAACTGCCAAATCTCCGGCCAAATTTTAAGCATTTTATCAGATAGATTCATCTGTATATCTCAAAACATGCTAGAATTGTGACAACACAATTAATAGTGTCCTTCCTCTCAAGTGTCAGAAAATACTTGAAACATCTAACATTGAAACCTACAATGGAGTGGTGTTTTCATAAGCAGATATATAAAATTGTATCACAGGACACGCAAATAATTAATATGAAGTCACTTAGTTTCGTATTCCAACTCTGATTCACAGACGTGATGCTTCTTCATTGTTTTTCCACCGCTACTTCAGTACACTGTACAAGTTGGTGTGCTAATTCCACTCAAACATTCTGACTTAATCGCCTCTTATTTTCTTCTTATCTATATTCAGTCAATCCCCTCAGACCCAGCACTAATCACAATGCCTACTCTTTTTCTCCGCATAACATTAAGCGTGAAAATTCCTCCGTTCATGTTTTTTTTTATTGCAGTAATCAACTAGTAGCAATTCCAAAAGAACTTTAACACCTCGATTTCGGTGATTTCGGAGGACCTGATAAAAACAAGCTGCACATCCAAGCGATAAAACAATGGGATTTATTGAAACTGTCACTTTTCAATGGTTTTATCGATCTTGAAAAGGACTCTTAAGACATATGAAAAACTAATTCATTCAATATCAAAGCACCCCCAAAACATTCAATATAGAACGACTAATGTGTGGGGGATCTATATTGCGTCAAATGTTTGAGAAATTGGTATCTGAGATGTATTAATTAGTAGTGTCCAATGGACGAACATGTGATAATGTGATAACTGTTTGTGATTTAAATAGTCTCAATCATTCATCATACTGCAGTGTAGAGAGGGTGCGAGCATTTCAAAGCGACTTAGTAACTTCTTTAGATTTACTCAAGCGCTTCAGAGTGTAGAAAGCATTCTATTTTAGAATAACTCACAACGTTGGTGTAAGTCGGAACTCTAAAATTATTAAAGTACATCTCATCTTTGATAACAGCAATATACTTACACCTTGTATTTATTGGGGATAAATACAAATTCGGAACTTCGAAATAGAGAGGTGAAGCAGAAACCCAATGTCATCTGATATAAAACATATAACGGAAAGACTTATAGTTCTATGGATTCTTATATTTGTTAACATTACACGGTAGAATTGCTATTGCGTTGCCTTAACTTATATATACATGTGTGTGTGTGGTGTGGTGTGTGTGTGTGTGTGTGTGTGTGTGTGTGTGTGTGTGTGTGTGTGTGTGTGTGTGTGTGTGTGTGTGTGTGTGTGTGTGTGTGTGTGTGCGTGTGTAGTGTTTATAATGGAGAATTGGAATCGACGTTGTGTTACATTTTCAAATTTGATAGATTACATAATCTTTGTCAGACCAAGACTAAAGAATTTTCCAGCTTTTCGACTTTTCCTGAGGTTAGAGAGTGTTTGATTGATCAGCTGACTGACATATTGGTTAAAGTTCATATATGTATATTTTCTATCGAAATAAACCTTCAGGCTTTTCTTTTGACACAGCAAATACACTTATATGTAATAGTATTTCCTATAACAACTGTTAAACCAAATTTGAGAGTTTTATATTAAAAGGACAGTGGGATTTATTATATAGTTTACCGTATTTTCCTCGGGATATGTTAGTATGAATCTTTTAAAGAAACAAATATTGTATCTGAAACAAGCAATTGTTAGAAAAAGTATATATAAAGGTTATTCGATTTCAGTCTTGTGATTTCATTTTGAATGTTTAACTTGTCACTCACTATATAGTATGAGAGAAAGAAAGAGACAGTGAGAGATATCGACAAAGTGAGAGAAAGTCTTTACTGCCTAAGTTTATAAATATCGACCGGCTGTCAGAACTGATCAAGGTTCGTATCTCATCAATAACAATGATGATCAAGACATTTAAAAAGTACCTTCATAAGGGTATTTTTGCTATAGGAAGTACATTCTAAGAAATTTAATTTCTTTCATGAGACACAGCCCAAATTTTGAAACACATATTTGATAAAAAAAAAATTAAAATAGTATGCTTTTCCTTGCTGTAGAATAATCCTTTCTACTAAAAGCACAAGGCCTGAAATTTGGGTGAGGGGGCTAGTCGATTACGTCGACCCCAGTACTCAAATGGTAGTTAGTTTATCGACTCCGGAGAAATGAAAGGCAAAATCGACCTCGGCGGAATTTGAACTCAGCACGTAATTGCAGTTGAATAATATTACATTTATATTGCACACTTTCTTAGCAAGTCAGGTGATCGGCAACTCAGTTACTGCTTTCAGGATGGCGAGTTCCCTACCAGGAAAATACTGAATATAATGAATATAAATTAGAATTATCAATAGAAAGTCTGTAGCATACAAATCCTTGTAGGTATTTCACAGATATTTACAAATAAATTATTTGTATTTCGGTTAAACACGGTAAACAAGTGCTTGAGGCATATCTAGAAAGTTTTTTTTTTTCTTAGTGGTATCATAAACATATTTAAGCAAATGTAGATATAAGATTGTTTCTTCCACAAGGAAGGTTCTTTTTTCAATAAGGTTTCCTTCCATTATGACATTGATGTACATCTTAAGAAGTATAAAATCTTAATTTGACCTTCATAAGACACAGAATGTTCATGATAGTATGTGCATATGTGTATGTGTAAGAGAGAGAAAAAGAGATATAGAGAGGGATGAGAGAGAGACATACACTAATGTAAGATCAAGTTATGAGAATTGCTATATGGTCGGTAAGACGAGGATTCTAATAACGTATTTTGCCTCGAGGAGAAAATATAGATGACAGACGAAGAGAGAGAGTGTGTATGTGGGGCGAGGTATGTGTATGTGCGTGTATGTGTGCGTGAGCGTGTGAGGGGGATTGCGTGTGTGAGTATGTGTGCGTGCCTGTGTGTGCATGTGTGTGTGTGTGCGTGCGCGCGCGCGCGCGTGTGTGTGTGTATGTGTGTCTGTCTGTCTGTCTGTGCCTGTGTGTTAGAAGGAGATGGCAAATGGAAATGGAAGAGACGATGCTGTGAAAGAAAAAAGCAGAAATCACGTGGATGAATATTCATTATCGTATTTAATTTGAAATGTAAGCTTCCGATGGTTAACCTTTTCATGTATATCTTTTAAACATGGGCAAGGAAAAGTATATTTATAAGAACACCTGAACTAACAGATTCTATGGTATGGTCAAAGCAGTTTAAGCTGTGACTCAAGTATTTAAAATACATTGTATCGATGATACACATGTCTCGTTCCTTTTTAATACACTGGGTTGTGTTTATCGGGAAATTTACTATTTATACATGGGCGAGAGAATCTTCGATTAATTTATTCTTTGGTTCGCAATCAGCATTTGTTGGTCTCTTCCGAGTAAACTTACAAGTCCACACAAATTCCATAACAATTGCTGTCTATAATTATTTGTCTCCAATCGATGGCATAGTTTGTTCTATTCACAACACCTATATATTTCGTAAGAAACTGAATGATAAACTGAATCCAAATCGAAAACATATTCTATTATTGAAACAAATTTACATTATGTTATTGAAAGGGATTGACACACAGAGATTGAAGAGAGCCAGTCTCTTCAATAGCTCTGTTCTAACTGCGATTTTATATGCAAATGAGGTATAGGCTACTACCAAGTTGGAGTAACCGTGACTGGCAACGAAGCCCATCGGTAGAATATTTGGAAGGAAAGACAGATATGTTAAAACAATTATGCAGAACAGAGCCAAGAAACTTTCAGAAAACGCTTGCTCGCTGTTTTTATGAATTTATTCATAAAAACATAAATAATCTATCCTGTGAGCCAAGACTTAAGACTCCGAAATCCAGTTAAGCTGATATTATGCATGAACACTCAAATAAAATATTTCTTCATCAAGAAAATATATTTGCTGATAAGTCTGTTAAAAATGGAAACAGTAAATAAATAAAATAGAACAGTTATTAATTTGACATCTTGCTTCCACACTTGATTTACTTTTCTTCATCTTTCATTCAATACTGTCAAAGACAATTCTAGATATTCTAAACAAGTGATGCTTACAGTTTGGTTATATTTACTTTGCGCTTAAGAAAGTTCAAACCTGTAGGAAATTAATTCGTGTTATTCTCAGAGTTCTTTATGTTTATTTAATATATAAACTATAAGAAAAACATTGCAGAATGATCTATGAAGGGAATTATTTAACTTTTATCAATACATACCACTCGGTGGAACAAGAGGCGACAAATAGCTGTAATTTTTGCTTTTATTTCGTTAAAGGTTAAAGGA
>NC_142929.1:103457450-103472450 GCF_046866305.1 Octopus bimaculoides
TGGAAATATTTATTTACACCAGGATTGATGTCCTTTGTCAATGATTATTTTATTCCAAGTTGTGAATATAAGCACCAGGAACCTATTACTGGATTTTTATGGTTGTGCTGCCCCTTGAGGGGCAACTTTCGGCCCACGAAATAACTTTGGTGGACGTTAAATTTAATCGAATCAACTACAACTCAACAAGATGGTGGAGTGCGTCTTAAAAGAGTTGAGACAAAAAAAACAAACCTTCTCATCAATATGGTAATGGATGAAGACTTCCTCCCCTTCCCTTCGTCACGGGCAACAATACAGGGGAAGGGAGGGGGAGAAGAAAAACAAGACAGTAATGGTGTACAAAGTTTAACCAACAGTAACAACAATAGTAGCAGAAACACTAACAGCGGTAGAAATGAGAACAGCAGCCGCAACGATGACAGTAGCCAAAGCAGTAGTAGCAGTGATAGCAACAACCACGATAGTGGCAGTAGCGATTACAACAACAACAACAACAACAATAGCGGCAGCAGCAACTGCAGCAACAGTAGCAACAACAAAAACAACAACGAGAACAATACCAATAACAATAACAAAAATACTTTCACGGCAGCAGCAGCGAAGACCAAACACCACTTTACCGTAGACCTCACAAATAGGGAGCAGATGCTACCACAGGCATAGAAACTTATAAAACAAGAGAAGAATTGGGCAAATCTGACAATCCTATCAGAGGCAATTGAAAAGAACGGTGCTTTTCAGATGCATCTCAGCAGACACGAAAATAATGGCTTTGATAGCGCAAGTAGATATTGAGGCGGCACTGAGGTGCATCAGAAATGACGTCGAATACAAAGCCAGGAGCAAACAATACGGCACCATTTTGGTGCTGTTTTCGTCAGAAGCCCTCGCTATAATACCTTCAATGACCCCCTGCAAAACCAGCAAAGTCATCATGTACCCCTCCCACATGGGGAAACGTACAGCCCGTGTCCGCATTCCTAGAATCCCACCAGGACTAGATATTTGGTGGCGTAATCGTGGAGGTGACGGATACTGTCCCGATAGAGGCGACTAGAACTGCCAGAGAGGATTGGTCCGGGGTTGACGTGGAGATACTTCTTTAGATGAGACCCGAAAACATAAAAAAAACCGGACCACATCCGTCTCCTGAACGGACGGTGATACGTATCATGACTGAGGGTAAAAGGCCTCATTGTTTCACGTGTGGAGAAACGACTCATTTGCGAATTCGTTGCCCCCTAACAGCCTCCACTGCTGCCTACGCCGCGACGAGAACTACAAACATTACCAGCACCGACAAAACCTCCAGTAACAACACCACCAAAGACATTAACCACCGTTGGGTGCAAGAAGGTGAGTTCTCCCATCCTCCTCACACCAAACCAAAATACACACTTAAACAAGATTATAAACATACACACAGACACAGAGACACTTACAGCAACAGACCCTTCAGCTTCCAGTAGTGAAGATGAACGAAAACCAAAAGGTTAAGAAAAAAAATACGAAAGAAAAACACTACAAAGCATAACAACACACACAATAAAAAAAATACGGACGCACGCAAACATCTCCCCAAAACACCAACACCATCACTATCACCAGAATTCCCCAAACGCAAACAACCTAAACATGAACAAACACTCACACATACATCTAAAACTGCAGACACCACATTCACAACACACACAGAAACAACAGAAGCAACAACAAGACCATCACCACTACAGTCACGCAAACAAATTAAACACCAACACAAAACATCCAAGTTCGTACTCACTCTTCAGAAGGGACAACGAGGAAATGATGGCACTCGTAACACAAAACACGCAATTTGAAATGGGGTGGGGGTGATTTTCGAATCAAAGACATTCAGCGTAACAGAAGATTTACTTCTGATGCGAATATCGCTCGATTCCTACACAGAAATTCGAGAAAGCTTTCCGGAGGACGTGGTAATGCGAGGAAATGGGATGCGAGGAAGCTAACCCTGAAAGGTCGATCGGAGGCAACGAGTACGTACATCTCGTCCGTCATCTACCACCACTTGACTGTCGTGCCTTGCCTCCGATCGCGCCTCACCAAGTCAGAACGCCACCTTTTCAAATTCCTGTGGAGGGGATAGGTTCCATTGGTGAGGCGGTCTATCTGCTGCTAACACGTCTACGCAGAGGGCTGGGCATACCGTGGTTAATGATGCGCAGATTGCACTGAGGCTGCGGCATCTCCAGACATTCTGCCTAAACGGTGAACACCTGTGGGTACCGTTTGTCAGACAGGCCTTTCCCCAGCTCGTCTCCTTGACTGAGCTGCAGTCCTGGGTCAAGAAGAGACCGAAGAGGGGTGAGTGGCCTCTAGAATATTAATAGGCACTCACTGCCCTCTACCAGGCGGGCAACGCGATCAATGGAACGTTCACTCTTGAGTTCTATAGCGTATTATTGGAGGGAAAGAGCGATGACGCACTTAGAGAGACGCTAGGAATTGACGAAGTCGAACTAACCAGTCTACCTAAGTAAACTTCGAGCCGGGAACGATGGATAACTTCCAGAAATCCCTAGCTTGGCAGCGCTACCGGGGGGCAATACTGGTTCGAGATAAACTGTACGGAAGTGCTGTCAATTCGACCAGCCCGAGATGCGCGCAGGGTGACGAAACTGTTCTGCACGCACTCGTCCAGTGTCTTTGCATTACTGACTTGTGAAGTTAAGTTGAACAACTGTTGAGCAGTTGTGTAGGACGCATCCGGTAATCGGCCGAGGCCACAGTGAAGATCGATCAACCCCCTTCCATTGGTCCGGAAAGACAGGCAATTTTCCTCTGTCTGATAGCAGTAGCGAAAGAGGTTGTATGGTGGACAAGGTTGAAAGGACTGAAGACATACACTTTTCTCGTCGGTCAATCCCCCATCAACTTTCTCAAATTTCACTTGGAATGGAAGATTAGGGTGGAGAGAGAAGTGCTGCCTCCCAGTACATTTGCTAAAAGGTTACTGAATGTACCTACTCTAATAATGCACCTGTAGGCTAGTGAATTTTGAGAGGGAGAAGGGTGCTCTTCCCAGATGCCCTCGAAGCGTTGAGTGGTTCAGGATTGGTGGAATAACCGAGCCAACTCCAGGTGGTTACCCCACTCCTATTGGGGAACCTTCATTGTAATATTCTTTTCTTGGATATCATTGTTATTGTTCTAACTGTGTACTCGTTGTTTCTGCGTAAAATCCCCACTCTCCATGTCTACTGTATCGTCCCCTATATGTCGGCCCTAGTGGCTCATAAATGAATTTATTATTATTATTATTATTATTATGATTATGATTATTGAGTGAGAGAGTAGTCCTTGCCATCAAAGTGACACTGGGGTAAAATATATGAAGCCCATTTCACCCATCATGACTACCCGTCTGATAAAGGTACACCAGGCACATGCATCACAACCATATGTGCGTGACATGGTGATCTCATATCAAGATCAACAGCGCATGACCACGCAGGTTGGGCCCAGTTAGAATTTTCTTCAGGTTGAGTAGCCTATCCTGCTCAAAAGATCCCTGAATAAGGTCTGTTTAAGGATGTTGAGCAAAATACCAATGTTTCCAAAGGTGAATTATTCAAACCCCAAAGAATTCCTCTCAACACATGGCTATGATGCTCCCCCACTACTTCTGCTCATGATCAGAGATGCACATATCGTCAACCACTAAGGATGATGCTCAACTGGTTAAGGTCAAACAACTGACAAGCAAATCTCTGGTATTAAGCAGAATATTTGCTGTAGCCCATCTTTTATACCAAGACAAAACAATGTACATGATAACACTTCCAATCAATTAAGTATTATTATTATTATTATTATTATTATTATTATTATTATTATTATTATTATTATTATCATCATCATCATCATCATCATCATCATTATTATTATTATTAATATTATTATTATTATTATTATTTTATGTTTGACTTTTGTTTTGCATTTGTACAAGTTGGATCCAAGTCTCACCCAGAGACCTCAAGAGACAACAAGTTAGAAGTTCATGTAGGTGTTATGCCTAGGGTACCATATATTTGGATTTGTACAGTTTTGTTCAAGTGAATGTTTAAGAAACCATAAGAAAATTATGTTTGCTTTAAAATTTGAGATCACATAGACAGTATTTTACGTAGGATATGGGCAGTTCCCATGAGCACTATCTTTTGGACTTCAGCCATTTTGGGGTTTCCTGGTATCTGAGCTAGGTAGTAATCAGCCCGTTTCGCTGTCATTCCCAGGGCACCTATGACAATAGGTATTGTTTTCGTCTTCAGATTCCACATTTTGCTAATTTCTATTTCAAGATCTTTATATTTGCTCAGTTTTTGGTAGGTCTTGACAGATACGTTTATATCAATTGGGACAGTCATATCAATGAGGAGGCATGATTTTTGTCTGAAGTCTTTCAGTATGATGTCTGGCCTATTTGCGTCTATCTTTCTGTCAGTTTGAATGGTGAAGTTCCAGAGGAGTGCAATGTGATCATTTTCAAGTACTGGGGGTGGTTTGTGTTCCCACCAGTTTTTTTCATGGGGCAAGTCCAGGTTTTTGCATATTACCCAGTGAATATATTGTGCAGCTCTATCATGCCTGTTGAGATACTCTGTAGGCGCAAGCAGACTGCACATGGAGACAACATGATCGATGGTCTCATTTTGTTGTTGGCATATACGACATAATGGGGAGCTGCCGTTCTTTAATATGTTGGCCTGGTAGTTCTTTGTAGGTAGGCATTGATCTTGGGCTGCTATGATAAACCCCTCTGTTTCTGATTTCAATCCAGAGGCCATTAACCATTGGTGGGTAAGGGCTTTGTCAATATCTGCATTATTCGCTCTCTTTGGGTATTTGCCATTGAGAGGTTTTCCATGCCATTTTTCAGTCATAATAGCTAAGGCAGCAATTTTAGCACGGGTTTTCAAGCGCTTAGCTTTTTCTGTAGGTGTTTCTAGTTCGTCTAATTCTTGAATTTGTTGCAATTGGAATTCACTTAGATATTCCTTTGCCTGTTTTGTTACTGAGTAAGATGCTTTCTTGCTTTCATATTTTAAGACAAGTTTTAGCATCCAGTCCTCAGAGTTTTTCATATAGGTGTCTAGGCCAATTGTGGCTACCTTCATTGATAATGCCAGCTGTAGTAGTCCTCGACCTCCCTCTTTTCTTGGCAGATAAAGACGTTCTATATCTGCCTTAGGGTGGTGCATTCTATGCATTGTCAACAGTTTTCGTATTTTTCTGTCAACATTACATATTTCAGTAATTGACCAGTTAACGATGTTGAAACTGTAAGTCACGACTGGTATGGCTAGAGCATTGATCGCTTCGATCCTGTTTCTCGCGTTCAGCTCTGTCTTCAGTATTGCTCTCACCCTGCGATAACATTCTCTTCTGATCCTTTCCCTCATCACTGAGTGCTTGATATTGTCCCCTTCAATTACCCCTAGGTATTTGTAGCTCTCCGCTGGTTCTAACTCTTTTATGACATTTTGCTGGTCAAGGTTCACATTAGATGTATTTGTCATTTTTCCTTTGATAAAGATAGCTTTTGCACATTTATCAAGGCCAAATTGCATCCTGATGTCATCACTGAATTGTTTAACAATCGCTAGTAGGCCTTTGAGTTGTTGGTCATTTTTTGCAAAGAGCTTTAAATCATCCATGTAAATGAGATGATTTATATTTTTATCAAATATTTTATAACCATACTGTGCATCATTGAGCAATTTTGAGAGCGGTATTAGGGCTAGACAGAAGAGGAGTGGTGATAGTGAGTCACCCTGGAAAATGCCACATGAAATTCTTACATCTCCAGCATTTAGAGATTCATTGTCATTGTTCAACATCAGTGTGGTTCTCCATGATCTCATACTTACAGATAAAAAGTTTCGCAGAGTAGGAGCTATTTTATACATTTCCAGACATTTCCTAATCCAGCTATGTGGTAGGCTATCAAAGGCCTTTTTATAATCTATCCAGGCTATTGACAAGTTTTTGTGTCGCTTGTGACAATCTTCTAAGATCATCTTATTGATGAGTAGCTGATCTTTACAACCATAAGATCCACGTTTACATCCCTTTTGCTCATTAGGGAATATGCTACTTTCTATTAAAAAACTATAGGTGTACTCGGTTAGGACAGATGTTAGCGTCTTATACATTGTTGTTAAGCAGGTTATGGGGCGATAATTTTTTGGTTCGTTTGTTTCCTCATTTTTTGGAAGCAGGAATGTTAAACCATTAACTAGCCAAGAGGGCATCAAACTAAGATTTTGCAAAACATCGTTGTAAAGTTTTGTTAGCAGTTCATGGCTTTCTGGGAAGGCATTCAACCAGAAGTTAGGAATTTTATCCTTTCCTGGAGACTTCCATTTGCTTGACCTCCTGAGAGCAGATCTTATATCTTCTACCCTGACCCCCTCCCACTTTTGCTCCTCTAAGGAGTCTAGGTCTGTAGCTATTCTATCAATCCAAGGGGCCTTTTCATTGTGTGTTTTATCTTCTGCCCAGATTTTATTCCAAAATTCTTGCACTTCTTCTTTTGATGGGACAGACTTTATTGTTACTGGTGTTTTCCCTATCTTCCTCTAGAAATTTTTGGGGTTATTTTTGAACATGTTATTATCTCGGAAGAATTTAACACGCTTTTCATACCTTGCTATGCGGGCAGCTTTAGCACATACCTTTTGCTTGATGGTTTCTATGGTGGCATCAATGTCAACTATGGTTTTCATGTTATATTTTTTCTTTAGTTTTTGGGTCTTTGTAGGTTTGATACTCTTGTCAAATTTAAGGTTTTTCAAACATTCTATGTCAGATCTAAGCAGCTTAATTTGGTGTTGAATGCGTTCTTGCCAAGAAGGCTTTTTGTGGGAGTGTTGTCTTTTTCTAATCTTTTCACCACATAGAATCGTTGAGATTCTTGCGGATGCATAGTACAGGTGGTTGAGATCTGTAATATCAACATCATTAGCTGAAATTATATCCTTAAGTGCAAGGCGGATTTTACCAATTATTTTCAGGTTTTGGTTAGAATTGCGAATTTTGGGGAGAGTGTCGCGTTCATTCATACTAGTTTCTTTAATTTTCAGCCATTCAATCATGATTTGATTTTTTAGATCATGTAGTTCTGTTGCGTCGATTTCTGTATGACTTCCTTCATCTATTTGATTTTCACCTGCCTTAGTGTTTATGGTTGGTTCAGAGAGTATTTTATTTTGCCTATCAGTTACCTTAACTCTTTCAATTATTACTGTATTTTCATCAGCCTTGGGCTGGTTTATAATTATTTCCTCTGTAGTATCTTCTTTAGCTGCAGTTTCATTCTTTTTATCCTTTACTGCTTGCTTAATTTGGTCAATCTCTATTTCAGTTAGTAATTTTTTTTTTATAATGTTTCTTCTGACGTTGGCAAGTTTATTACTGTCTATGTAGGGTCTTACTGCAAGGTGTTTCTGTCTCCAGTTTAAGTAGGTTTGTACAGTATTAGATTTATCTGTAGGGAAATATATGGCACGGTAGAAGGCTCTAAGAACTTCTTTATTATCTTCCCTAGACCATTTTTCATTCTTTATCTTTTGGTTATTTGATGACGAGCATGGATGGCCATCTGTTGGAATATTCCGGTTGTGGGGTACTTCCAGCTCCTGTGTGTCGGGAAGATTTGAACCAGTAGCAGATTTCTCGTCTCGGATCTGGTTCATTATCCGAGTAAGTGGTCCTTTATAATACGGTCTATGACCATTGCGGTTTATATTTTGTTTTATTAACAGTGAGGCATAACAAGCTTCGACGTTGACGCTAGGGGACGGATCTGTCTGTTTAGGGTAAGTTTTTTGAGACAACACCGTCTCCGAGCTTTCGTGACGTAGCTTCTTAAGGCTAGCAGATCTATTTCGAGTGAGTGGCCCTTTGTGATTCGGTCGATAACCACTCTGGTTTGTGATCTGCCTTGTTATCATTGAGGCATGACGAGCTTTGGCGTTGACATTCGGGGACGGATTTGTCTGTTTAGGGTCAGTTTTTTGAGACAACACCGTCACCGAGTTCTCAGCATGTAAACATTGCTCGTAGCGTAGTTTTTTAAGGCTAGCAGATCGGTATTCATCTGTATTTTTTTTGTTGATAGATTTATCTCCAGGCATAGTGTATTTTTGTGTGTGTGTGGCGTTTTAAACTTATGAATGGTTCACTGTCTGTATTTGTTCACAAAATGAAAATAAACAAAGAAGAAAGAAAAAAAGTTTTGGTTTTGCTTCGTTTGTGATATGTGTTTTCGTATCCGTAAGTGTGTCCTGTGATTTTTACGTAGTTCTGTAAACATTAAGATGCATGTGTAGTTCTATGGGTATCAAAACGTATATATCATTGTGTACACGTTCAAGTGTATGCGTAATTATTCAATATATGTACTTACTATTTTGTTCCATTTCTTTTTTTTTTTATAGTTTGTAAACTTTCCGGTGTTGGTTTTGCGTGTGTGATCGCACGTGTTTCATTGAGACATCGTGCATAGGAGGTCCTGTGCTTTGTATTGCAGTGAAATTTCATTTTTTAAGAATAAAAATATTCTTAAAAAAAATTATCTTCGTTAAAAGACCGCTTCCTTCAAATCTTCCACCGGTTCTTTTGGCTAATTCCATCGATGTTATTGGATTAGATATGTTTTTGTATAGGGAGCCCGGTGTAGCACATCCATGTTGTTATTCAGCCCGGTGCTATTCCTTATTCAGCCCGGTGCTATTCCTATTCAGCCCGGTGCTATTCCTTATTATTATTATTATTATTATTATTATTATTATTATTATTATTATTATTATTATTATTATTATTTACTTTTAATCTGCATGTTTGTTACAGTTACCTGCCGAGATACACTCAGCGTCCTAGGACGAATGAAGGATAAGAGATTTTACAGTATGACTGAAAGCTTGAGGAGGGAAAGTGGCAGGGGTAGTAGTGAAATATCTTCATGTAATACAATACAGACATTTAAATTGATAGGTTTTTTTCTAAGGATGTGGGCAGTACTTGTCAGCACAATCTTTTGGATTCCTCTGAATCATGGTTCTCCTGGAATCTTATCTAAATGTGTCTGACATCCCTTTCTTATCATACCTAGGGCACCCACAATAACAGGAGTAGTTCTCGATTTAAGTTGCCACATATTTTGTATTTCAATTTCTAGGTCCTTATATTTACTTAATTTGTCAAATTCCTTTACAGATAGATTTTTATCAGTGGGAGCACTTATATCTATTAGTCTACCAGTATTTTCTTGTCTGTCTTTAATGACTATGTCTGGTCGATTAAACTGGATCGTTCTGTCGGTGTTGACTGGAAAATCCCAGATGATAGTGACGTTTTCGCCCGGCGTGCTAACGTTTCTGACAGTTCGCCGCCTTGAACGTCACATATATCAAAAGAGATAACAGAAACTTAGATAAGAATATTTCACATTTGAGTTCCTACACTTGATAAATAAAACAATATTTTAATTATTGCTACATTCATTCTTTTAATTATTTCCAAGATAAATGTTTTGAACATTAATACAGTGAATTATCAACGTCAGTCGATTGGTAGAAACAGTAAAATAGCGGACAAAATCCACTACAGTATTTTGTTATGCGTGCAGTTCGAATCCCACCGAAGTCTACTTTGCTTTTAATCCTTCCAGATTTAATAAATCAGTTGCAGAGTCGTTATGATTGACTACACTCCGCCTCAACAATTTCTGACATTATGTCTATGATAGAAATTTAGGAATTTAAATTTTAAATACATTATTGAGTTCAGAAATGTGGTATATGTTACAGAGCAAAACAATACGGTTTCACCTAGCCAAGGCCATAACGCGTTTCGAATTTAGCTTGAAACCATTTCTCGTTTCTAATTCTTCAAATGATCTTAAAAAGAGTATTCTTCCCTTACTTAGTTTGTAAAGATTTCGTTAAACAAATTGTTAATACATTCCAGTATTCCGATATGAAACTCGATTCAATGATTGGGAGAACACAGCATAACGTTTAGATTGAATTACCTCGCGACTCTTACTAGTGTTTGTGATACATACAAGAGGGCGTTTATAGCAGGTCGCATTAGAGCTTCTATGCTTTTAACAGTAATGTGAAGTCACATACGCTCAAATATGTTATTGATACAGTATTTAATCAGTAGTTCCACCCAGTTCTAAAACATATATTACTATAGAATTTTATTAAATAACTTTATCTTAGCAAAATCAAATCGTTTGTCTACTTCAGTTTAACCTTATAATTCACTAAGAAATTAACGCTAATTTAAGTGAATATTAGATTCTCTATAAGACCGTAATGTAAACAAATGAATACCGCGAGCTATGATCATGTATCAGATAGCAATGGTATAACTGAACTTAATTATAGCAGGTCAGCGGAGACTAAGACAAGAATATGAAAGCATAAAATGGTTCTATTAGCTGTAATAAACAACTCAGAATGTGTTTAGTGAGGCGAAGGAACACTTCAAAACTATATATATATATATATATATATATATATATATAGAGAGAGAGAGAGAGAGAGAGAGAGAGAGAGAGAAATATATATATACATATATGCATATATACCATATATATATATATATATATATATATATATATATATACACTTACACACTCACACACATATATATATCTGTGTGCGTGTCTGTATATATGTATATATGTATATATATATATATATATATATATAATATATATATATATATATATATATATATATATATATATATATATATATATATATATATATGCATATATATGTGCGTTTATATATATAGGCATGTATGCGCTTGTGTGTGTGTGTGTGAATCTACACTGTTTTCTGTTTTGTGTGTTTGCTATTTTTTATATCATTTTGCCCCAAACCACTCTTTCGGTAAAAATGTCTATATTCTTAACAGCTGTGATTAGTATATCAGTCTAAAGTAGTCTAGGACGATCATATGTCTATTGTCATTTATTTACAAAGCGTGAAATTCAAGATTTTCATATAAGTATTTATGGGGCCAATGGAACTTATATTAAATCTATTTATCGGCCTACTGATTAAAGGAAGCTTATGTCAATTATTTTTATCGTGAATTTAAATTTAGAGAATTCTTTTCGTGATTTGGTTATACAAAAAGCAGTGCTCATAAATTTTTTTTAAGAATATCTGAGAATAGCAAAATCATTCTGACACCTAAAAACTGGTTCAAATGCTTCCATGGGCCAGTTTAGTGTGTTAAACCAGACAAAAAAAAATTATGTCTTTTAATAGGCATGAATAGAGACAGTCCTACCAACGGACTTCCGCTGTTTTCATCGACTCATTTTTATTTTAAAAAAAAGTTCTTAGTACAAGCAAGTCTGTGTTTGAAGACACTTATCCAAAATGCCAAACAATAGAGTGGAAATGGGAACCACGTTATTGTGATACTAAGTTCTTAGTCACACACTCATCTGTGGGAAAACATGGTGTGTTATCGCACAAATGCGCACGTAGTCCATTCTGCATTGCGAGTCATCTCCGGAAGGTGCAGCATGTTCAGTTCCAACTAAATAAATTGCTCACGTTGTTGCACGCTGCTTTTGTACTTGTTACCACTGATGTTGCTTCTACAGAGATATTGTTGCTGTTGTTTACCAACACGACATCCCTCATCGAGTAGATTTATGATCTAAATCATTCTAGCCGTGACTACCTAAACATTTTAAAGTATAGTTTATCTAAAATTATATTATCCACTGTGTTTCTCTTCTCTTAGGGCAGCAAAATGTGATTTTAAAAAGACTTGACAACAGCACGGCACTAATGAGTGAGACTGTTTAGTCGAGCAACCAATCTTCATCACACTTACATACTGACATTAAGTCTTAGAGAAGTATACTCTACAGAGAGAGGAACATGTAAAGGGAGCTCGTTATATTTCTAGAATTATCGATCTGGTCCACATGAATTAATAACACTTCGGGAAGATGTAGGCTATAAAATACGAAATTAATTTTAAAATAAAAAGTAGTCTGCCGTGAGACAAAACACATATAATTTCTAATTAGTAGAAAAAATTGTCAGTGACTTAGTGACCTTTACAATCCTTTAGAATAAACTCCCCAAACTTCGTTATTCATTAAATTAAAACTATTTCTCGGTTTGATCGATAAGCTACTGAAATGTGTGTGTGTGTACGTGTATGTGTGTGTGTGTGTGTGCGTGTGTGTGTGTGTGTGTATGTGTGCTTGTGTCCGTGTGTATACACAGACACACTTATACACACACACAAATGTATGTGTGTGTATTTATTTATAGTATTTGAAGTCATCTCATGTATTTACAAAATATGTATATAAGTCTGTATGGTGTTTTTATATGTATGTGCACATTTGTTTATATATACGCATGCATATGCATGTATATATACATATATACATAGATATGAAAGTTATATATATTAAGCATATATCCATTTATATATGAATATATACATGTATATATATATACATATCCACCATATGTATATATATATATATATGTATAAATTGTATATATATGTATATATATGCATATATTATATATATGTATATATGTGTGTAGATATATATGTGTGCATATATATATATATATATATATATATATATATATATGTATTTACGTATGTATGTATGTATGTATGTATGTACGTACGCACGCACGCACGCATGTATGTATGTTCGTATGTATGTATGTATGTATGTACAAACATAGACAATAGCTTCCGCCTCAGAAAATATAGTTTATTCTATAGAAAATATATGTACGTAAAACTAATCTGTCATCCAATATTTCACATAATAATTTAATTTCAAAGCAATATTTATTTTATTTTTTATTCATTTGAATTTATTATATTTTATTACTTTCTTCTTTTCAGATTTACCGACGAAGCGTGTTGTACTTTTACGTGTCAATTTAAAAGCTACCTTTTATGAACATTTAATGCGTTGCAAGTCAAGCTACTGTTTTATACTCACCAATACTGAAAAATATAAGATAGGACTCACTTGTGGCACATAAATCTCAAATGATTTTTTTTTTCAAGACAGCTGTTTTACGTTTTTGTTTCTTTCTTTAAGTTTTCTTAATTTTAACTAAATAAACTTCGGATAAATATAATTAATGTTTACTGAGATAAATCAGTATTTATGAGCCGCTCATTTCTCACCCTTCCTCCTCCTCCTCCTTCTCCTCTCTCTCTATCTATCTCTCTCCTCTTTCTCTCTCTCTCTCTCTCTCTCTCTCTCTCTCTCTCTCTCTCTCTCTCTCTCTCTCTCTCTCTCTCTCTCTCTCTCTCTCTCTCTCTCTCTCTCTCTCTCTATCTATTTCTTATTTCATTCAGCGAGTAGTTTATCAATTTAAAAGTCTAAAACTGACTTGAGAATTGTTCAAATTAATAAGGAAAGATACAAAAATATACAGATAATATTGATGATGATGATGATGATGATGATGATGATGATGATGATGATATGACAACGACGACGACGAGGAGGAGGAGGAAGATACTAATAATAATAATAGGGGCATGCTACTAATAATGATTGACAAGAGCATTTTTTATATAGTTTATTAAAAATATAAATTTAATTACTGTTCCCATACGCATTTGTATATACACACATATGCTTAGATACATGTACATATATATATTGAAAGTTATGTATATATATGTGTTTATGTTAGCCTTCGTGTGTAAGAGTACGCGTGTTTTCGAGAAAGAGAGAGACAGACAGATAGCGTGTGTGTGTGGTGTGTGTGTGTGTGTGTGTGTGTGTGCGTGCGTATGTGTGTTTTTTATTTTGTTTGCAATCATAAAATTTGAATAAAAGTCAGGTTTAATATATGGTCGTCCTGACTGTGTGATTTGAACCGCAAAGTTTTATCTGACTGACCACTTCAAAGTGTATCTTTCTTTTATTATGCCAATAAATGTGACTTCCGATAAATAAATCTAAATTATTATTGTTATTATCAGTATCATTATCATTATTATTATTATTATCATCATCATCATCATCATCATTATTATATTATTATTATTATTATTATTATTATTATTATTATTACTATTATTATTATTATTATTATTATTAATGTTATTATTTTTATTATTATCATTATAATTATAATTATTATTATTATTATTATTATTAGTATTAGCATCATTATCATCATCATCATCATGTTTATCGCTACCCTCAAAATTATTATCGCTTCTTAGATCGAAAGAAAAATAGAAATTTTTTGTCACATTTCAATTAACTATTAACAAGCGAAATATATAAATCACAGCTCATTAAATTGGAAAAGATATATTGCCCTATTTAGTGACAAACGGATTTATATGACACAAGGTTCATAATAGTATTGAAACAAGCTATACAAGAGTTATCTCTATTGGCTCATGCTTCATTCATGTCTGATAAATAAGGTAACTTTGACCTCCTTCTGTCTATGACAATCGGAGATGCAACAATTGAAGCGTAGCAGAATTTAAAACTGTGTTGGAATTTTCTGGGAGTATGTGCAGACACTAGAATATCACATGACAGTAAGAACGCATACAATATCCACTTAAGGTATTGATCTTTTATTTTAAATATTAAAATATATATAAAAGAAATTAGATCAATATTGATTCTTTATTAAGAACGTTTTTTTCTGATTTATAACAAAAACACATTGGGACGTGGAAATGGTCGTGCTTATCAAAAAAACCTTGTAAACGAGGGAAGTGAAACAACTGCATTAGGAAGACGCAAGCAAAATAGCCTATCTGATTCACCAAAACCTTTCTGCTGCTTTATAGTGATAACTTCTCGACAAATAATAGTGTTTGTGATAGCTTTTGACAAGTACGAAAGTCCCGTCTTTTAGAGTATGGATTCGTTGACTGTTATGA